>NC_052613.1:40034690-40232669 GCF_016545825.1 Eucalyptus grandis
AGCTATAATTAAAAGCTGAATAAGTAGCTTATATGCGGCCTTTTTCTCTCCAGTGGAACGTTTAGAAAAGAGTCGCCATTGAGCCCAGAAACAGAATGAAACATGCGACGGCGACCACCCCAACTACGATGACAAGTGGGTTTTGCTCTTCTTCTTGCCATGGCCTGAAGCTGAAGGGTTGGCGTCTTCGGTATCATCGGGCGCGTCCCGCCCATAACCATATAATCGAGGTCCGAACTAATCCAACGAACCCGGTTCGTGTTCAGCTTTCCTTACTTCTATTTTTTCCACATTAAACCAAGAGGAAATGTAAAAAAGGAGAACCAAAAAGGCATGTGCATTTCCGATTATTATTGTGTCCGGTTCAGAATCCCAGGAGACATTGCCAAGATCGCCTCGCGTTGCTTTCGGGTTTACCGAAACACGTGACTTTGCCAGGGCCCATGCATCGGCCCATTGGGCTCTCTTCCGAATGTAATCCTACGAGGCCCAGGACCGACTCGTAGGAACCCTTGGTGGCAAACTGGTAATTGACGTTCCGGCGTTAGTTTGCTAACCTTTCATGTCGGTTTGCGTGTCATTCTCTCTTCTCATTTTCCAATGGACCCCACGTGGTGGGACCCAGCCTACACCTCTCTCCCTGATAATTAGGATCGAGAATTAGGTCGTGATTCCCATTCAACGTAGAAGAGTTCCCAAATACTTAAAAATAACAAATGAGGAACTAAATTGAATTTGAAGAGTTTCGGCACATAAGCGAAATGAACTTTCTCCCTTTGCTATATTTTGTCTAAAGGTTCTTTTTTTCGTATAAGATTGACATAGGTTTAACTCGCAAAAAATTCACATATTCCATATTGATGACGTTGACTAATTGTGACATGAGAGAAGAAAAAAAAAAGTAGAGGAAGATTAGGCCAAGACCCTAGGATCTTGGAATTTGAGGTTCATGTCTGGACACGTGACACCAATGGTCGGCATACATGGAGTCGCAATTGATATGCTGCCAAATTTGTTAGTCATAACAAAATATGGGAATAATTAATTCCTAACAACTTTTTTTTTCCTTGTCCTTACCAAAAAAAAACAATCCTTTTTCTTGCTACTTTCCATTTCCTACACCCTAAGGGCATCTTAGTGATGTGATTTTTTGAATTTGAGATATTAATGAATTATGCTTTAGCTTATTAAAATTTTTGAAATATTTATTGACATACGGTTTAAGGTTATTTTGTGTCATATTTACAAGATAGGTTCCATGGAAGAGCTAATGAATTTTACTATGTTTATTTCATTATATAAATCAATTACCAATGGGGAGGATTTGAGCTAGTCTCACTCCCCCATTCATCTGTTTTGATTTTTTTTTTTTTTAGCTTTTTAGTATTTTCCTTTTTTTCTCTCATAATCTAGATTTTGAAGTTGTGCTTGCCAATCTTGGTATAGATTTGAGAGTTTGAACTCTCCAAATCTAGTTATAGACCTAGGAGTTCTTTTCTCCTAATTTGAATTGGGAGTTTAAAAATGTTTTCAGAGGTATAATCATGTACAAGTCATCTACCTCTAGTTTCAATGTTTTGATTTTCTTTGAGCTTTTTTGTACTTTTCTTCTTTTTTCTCTCCTAGTCTAGATTCAGGAGATGTGCGTCTAGTTTCAATGTTTTGATTTTCTTGGAGCTTTTTCATATTTTTCCTCTTTTCTCTCATGATCTAGATTAACGAGCTGTGCTCTCCCAATCTAGTTATAGATTTGAGAGTTTCAACTCTCCAAATCTAGTTATAGATTTGAGAGTTTCAACTCTCCAAATCTAGTTATAGGCTTAGGAGTTTTTCTTTCCTAATTTGAGTCGGGGAGTTTAATAATATTTTTGGGAATTCAATATCCATATACTCTATCTATATACAGGTCATTCGCCTCTAGTTTCAATGCTAATCATAGTAGTTACGGTATCTCGCTATGCTCTTCCAAAGGTTAAATTTGTGCTTTGTATGATGATGATAAAAAGGAAGCCGAACTTAGGCGCACACATAAATTGGCAATTTTGTAGTTATTTGAGAAAAAAATTCGGCATGTGTACACTACTAACGATAATACGAGATGCAATGAATGGGCACCAATTATTTTACTTGACAAATTCGTTCTTTTGAAACGAATGTATGCTTAACCCTATCGGGACTTTGTTGATTCTCTTATTTTATGGATTTGCTCTGTTTTGTAGTATTATGACATTTGCTTTACTTTGATTTGCTTTACTATAAAAGTTTATGTGTTTTTTATGTATCTTTTTGAGCCATGAATACAATGTTTTCTAATAAAAAATTAATTACCATCTTAATTATAGTTTTAATTAATTATACGTTTTGGAGATGATGCCCGCGCATCGCACGGGCCCTCAACTAGCGTTTCATTATAACTCACGTCATTCTTATGAATCATGATGCTAGAAATTTCGTGCTGAATTGTCTCGTGGGACTTGAGTTGATTGAAGGGCCGGGAGACTTTTCCGCCAACTCTAGGGAGAAGAACGAAAAAGAAAAAAAAATATCGAAATTTTCGCTAAAGCGATAATTATATTTCCTTTATTACCCTTGAAAGTGAAGTCTTCGAAATTATATTTGGCTAGGATCTCTCCTCATTTCCCAGATTTAAAAATGGACAAGAGAAAAAAGCAAAAAAAAAAAAAAGTAGGAGTGATTTGCCTGCCAAGTTTGATTGGGCACGCCGCAAGGGAAGAGATCAATTTGGCACCACGAAGTATATATTATTGATTTTCACGCCACTTTTGAGATTTTAATTCGTGTTTTATAGATGTCACAAGAATAGAGAGGATTAATATAAATATAGCATGAGAAATGTTAAATAATACCCTTGTGGCACTTGTTAATTTTTATATAACGTGCTTTGAAAATATTAATTTTACTGTTTCATGTAAGTAACTATATTAAAACGTACAATTCTTCCACTTATACTGTTTGTAAAAAGTATTATCTTCACTTTAAATAAACTTAACCCCTAACGACATTTGTTAAAAAATCACATTGGATATTTCTCGATAGACATAGATTTCACCTTATCTGAACGAAAAAGGAAAATGCGAACTCTTTGAATGGGGAGTGCAAGCAAATTTTCCGGTGGCAAAAGTCTCCACTACCTTTCTTTTCCCGTTGTAAATTCCCCAAGTGGATGGCCAGATTTGCCAGCATAACAAACGGGGCCAAATTTTTCCTCTCCTCACCGCTCCAACGATTCTTGCGATGTGGAAAGCTTTGATGTACAAGTAAATTCTCCATTCATACGCAACAAACCCTAGCCGTCTTGGCCAGTCTTTGTCAATTCAGAGTCCCTTTCGTTCTGCCGCCTTAATTTATGGAGTTAATTGGTATTAGACGTGGTCATGATGAGCTTTGTGTGGCAGCACTCAAATGGATGGCGCTTTGAAAGTGAACGTTGGGAATCTAAATCAACGTTTTGTCCAAGAGTCTCTGATCTCAATCCTTTGTTGTACTCCTATACAGATGTAGCACTCTTATTGAAAAGATGGTATTCTCGTATATTCTCTAGTTAAGAACGTAAATTCCGCATTCATCCTTTATAAGAAGATTGATATTGAATGGATACGATGAAAACACGATAGACACTTTACTCGACCAAGTGATGTGATTGAAGAAAGTACCTCCATTAATTTATTAGTCATGTGCGACATTTTCCGCTTCATGGCATTTAAAAATTTTCCTCAACAACAATGATGTGGGCTGAGGTTTTAAAAATTTTCTATGTTGAATGCCCTCAATGTCCCAACAATCAAAGTCATGCTTAGAAAAGGTCCCGATGCTTCCACTTGCCAGCTAGTGTTGCAATCGCACCATTTAATTAAGAGAGAAAAGAACGATTGACAATGCAGATAATAATTTAGAATGACCGGCCCTAGAAGTACCTGCTTGTTTTTGTCCTCCCTCTCTCTGTCTCCATTCCCATCTTCATTTTGAAAAAAAAAAGAGGCACATAGGACTCGTCAATCTTTAGCTCATGTTATCAACTTATCATGGGGGTCTTCTTCCGTTTCAATGTTAGCTTGCTTTCTCTTTTTGTTGACTGCAAAATGATATAAATTAAAGTTTCGATTTTGGGTCATTATTCTCTAGAACTCTAGAGCTCAAATTGAAGTTCCCATGCTCCATTTCCGTGTATTAAATTGATGTATTTCTTGAATATTGAATACCGTGTGAGTGGAAAGAAATGATTGATCGAAGTGAATCCTACTTCTTATAGAGTTTTGATGAAAACCGACCCGTAAAATACAAATTCGTGTCGGTCAGATAAAGAAAAAGAGTGTATCTTACCTGTTAATCATGAAACCTATTAAGCCTGTGAATAACTCAATGTTTTGTATTAGAATTACAAAAAACTGCAAAATAAGTCATGGTTGGAGAGTCCACTGTGCGGGATCATGGAACTACCTTGAGTAAGAAAAGAAAAACCCTTGCGACGTGACAAGCGATGAGTAGATTGAAGAATTAAACCCGAAAAGAAAGAAACGTCACGTGATTCGCTGAAGTGAGAAAAGATAGAGAGCACCGCCTCAACCCACGAAAGGGTTTAACCGCAAGGAAAAGTAGAAAGAAACTGTCCACCTAACGTGCTCCAAAAACGGCAGAAGTGGTCACATCTGTTATCATGCATGATTTGAAGTAAATTCTCACATGTAACTTCTCCTTCTTCTCCCATCCCCATCACCACCTCGAAATATCTCTGCCGCTGTTTCCGCTAACATATAATTCCTTGCAGAGCTTCTCATAAAAGCGTCGGCTCCCATTTAAAGACGAGGTCAGCTCTACCTAATGCTGAACGTTTAGCTGGGTTGCCTTCATGTCTTTTTTTTCTTTTTTAAAGAATATTTTTGCTCCAGCTCAGTCTCCAACCCCTTTTGACTTCCCACTTGTTTAAAGCTTTTCCTCCGTATTGCCTTTTTCTTTTCTTGATTGTATAAAGCATAAACAAATCTATGAATCTGTCCTTCTCTTCTCTGGGGTTGTCACCGGTAGAAACCAGCTAGCGCCTCGCAGTTTTCCAGTGCTCTCTCTCTCTCTCTCTTTTTCTCTGCGCAGTCTTTTGGGTTCCTTAAAGTCTTGTTTGGTGTTTTGGGACTCTTAAACGTTCCCACCGTGTTCGGCCGATTTGCCATTCAAAGCTGGGCTTGTGCGTTTCTCTCTCGCTCTCTCTGTTGGTGCTCTTTCCGCTATAAAGGTGCCATCTTTAACGCTTCCTGCTGAGTTCTGTCAATTGGGTTTGGATCTTGATCGTCTCCTGATTGGGATCGGTTGCTCCTTTTCTCCTTTTTTATTGTTTACAAATCTCATCTCTTCGAGATAAGATCTTGAAGTTGCCATCTTTGTACTGTTTTCGGTTAGTTCTTGATCGTGAGTGCTTGCCCGTTGTGATTCAAACCCTGTACTTGCCCTGTCGTTCGCTTCTTCCTGTATGAGAAATCAAGATTTGAGCTTTGCCTAGCGCAAATATATTTGATTTGCTGAGCTTCTTAGCTTAAAGATCATAGATGAAGCGCAATAGAAGCTTGGAATTGTTTTGTGGGCTTTGTCAATCTTGTGTTTGGCTCGGTCTTCAGATGGGTATTCTCCTCCAGATAATTACCTCATAGATTGTGGATCCTCAACCAATACCACTGTAGGTAACCGCGTTTTCTCGCCGATAGCTTGGCCTCAAAGTTCGTTTCCACCCCGCAAAATGTTCTGGCCAGTGCATCGAACTCTGTTAGTTCTTCTGATGTTTCCCAGCTCTATCAAACCGCGAGAGTCTTTACTGGTTCCACCAAATACACATTTCCCATCAGCCAGAGTGGTAGGCACTGGTTCGGCTCTATTTCTCTCCTTTTGATTACCAATCTTACAACATGAGCACTGCTATATTTGCTGTTTCAGCCCAAAACTTTGGTCTTCTCAGTAATTTTAGTGCCAGTGGCAGCGTCATGAAAGAGTTTTCCCTGAACGTAACGTCCAGTAACCTTGTTGTCACCATTACCCCCTCCGATAAGTCATTTGCATTTCTGAATGCAATTGAGTTGTCTCCATGCCCGACACTTTAATTCAGGATGGCTATATTCTTCCTGCTTGGAAGTTTCAAGGTCTCCATCGCAGGCTCTTGAGACAATCTGGAGATTGAACATGGGTGGAGCAAAAGTTTCTGCTATGAATGATACTCTCTGGAGAAATTGGGATCCCGACTATGGTTTTCTAGTCCAACCTAATCTGGCAAAGAATATATCCAAGATTGGAGCAGTTAACTATGTATCAGGTGGGGCGACTGCGGATACTGCTCCTGCTTCAGTCTATGGCACTGCAACTGAGATGAACTCGGGAAGTGATCCTAATAGCAATTTCAATGTCACCTGGGAGTTTGATATAGATGTTGGATCTAGACACCTTATTCGCTTTCACTTCTGTGATATAGTGAGCCCGTCGCTTAACCAGCTCTACTTCAGTGTCTATCTTGACTCATCTACTGTTTATAGTGACCTTGATTTGAGTATCCTCTCGATCAATGTTTTGGCTGTTCCCCATTTCTTTTGATATAGTTTCAGGTTGTCAGTGAGCAACAAGATTTTGTAAGTGTTGGTCCATACACGGCAAATGGCGCTACCCCAATGCCATTTTGAATGGGTTAGAGATCATGAAATTGAATGGGGCAGCGGGAACTTCTGGTTCCAGCTCTGGCAAAAATGTCAGTGTCATAGTGGGTACAACTATCGGGCACTTATTGCAGCACTTTTGGCTGGAGTTCTCTTTTGTGGTGCCGAAGAAGGCGTGCTGACTTGCAAAGCAGGGGCTTTCCAAGACATGGATTCCGTTTTCCACTAATGGAGGCACTTCTCACACCATGGGAGTAAATACTCTAATGGAACAACCCTTAGCGTTGCTTCCAATCTTGGGTATCGCTTCCCTTTGTGGCTGTTCAAGAGGCCACAAACAACTTTGATGAGAGTTGGGTCATTGGTACAGGTTTTGGAAAAGTGTAGGGGGGAGATTTGAATGACGGAACAAGAGTAGCTGTTAAGAGGGGTAATCCTCGGTCCCAACAGGGACTTGCAGAATTCCAAACCGAAATTGAGATGCTTTCACAGTTTCGCCACCGCCATCTGGTTTCTTTGATTGGGTATTGTGATGAAAGAGTGAGATGATTTTGATTTATGAATACATGGAGAACGTGGCACGCTGAAGAGCCATCTTTATGGCTCTAGCGTTCCTAGCCTGAGCTGGAAGCAGAGGCTTGAGATATGCATTGTTCTGCTAGAGGCTCCACTACCTCCACACTGGCTATGCAAAGGCGGTCATCCATCGCGATGTGAAGTCTGCAAATATTTTGCTCGATGAGAACCTCATGGCAAAGTTGCTGATTTGGGCTTTCCAAGACAGGGCCGGAAATTGATCAGACCCATGTGAGTACAGCAGTGAAAGGAAGTTTTGGATACCTTGATCCGGAATACTTCAGAAGGCAACAACTTACTGAAAAATCTGATGTGTATTCATTTGGGGTGGTCTTACTCTGAAGTCCTCTGTGCAAGACCTGTTATTGATCCATCACTCCCTAGGGAAAAGGTGAACTTGGCGGAATGGGCAATGAAGTGGCAAAAGAAAGGGCAATTGGATCAGATCATAGACCCTACTCTTGTTGGTAAAATCAGACCCGATTCTCTTCGGAAGTTTGGGGAAACGGCTGAGAAATGCTTGGCTGACTATGGCGTTGATCGGCCTTCAATGGGAGATGTGCTGTGGAATCTGGAATATGCCCTTCAACTTCAAGAGGCGGTTGTGCAAGGAGACCCTGAAGAAAACAGTACTAACGTGATTGGTGAGCTATCTCCTCAAGTCCACAATTTCAGCAATGCCGATCCGATGATTTCCACCGCGCAGTTTGAAGTATCTAGTGTGGACGACCTCTCAATGAGTAAAGTGTTCTCACAGCTTGTGAACTCCGAGGGTAGATGAGCATTCATCTTGCTGACCTCTTGTTCTGATTCTTTCTCCAACCAACCATGATAAGGTGGGATTCACTTTTAGTTTCATCGAGAAGTTTGGTGTGCTAGTGCTGCTAATGGACCATTCGGGTGTGCCGCGGTGCAACTTTGGTTGAGTCAGGGGACCAGGAGAAGAGGAGGAACGCACCTAGTTTCATGTGTCATTGATGTCTCACTTGATGGAGTTTGCTTATGGACAGACCTGACTTTGAACAGGAGGAATACCAGTTTGTGTTTTAGGTAACTGATAGTGAAGAATCTGATTACTGATAAAAGCTGTTGAATCTGAATCGTTTCTTGTAATGTTTACTTGTTCCTTTCTGTGTTCACTCTTCACAGGAATGTTTATAAGTTCATTTATTTCACCTTTCTTTGAATCGATTGGCTGGGTTTGAATTGTGAATCCGCCCTTTTATCGTCCCCTGTCGCAAATGACATTGATTTCCCTAAATTTATGTTTCTGCTGCATTCACATGAACCTTTGGCTTAAATATGTAACGAAACAGTTTGAGAAGCAAACGGGGAGGATTGTTGGATGCTGCTTGGGTTTTGCTTTTAGGTAGTCTTCATCTTCACAACGCGTTGTCATTTTGTAAATTATCAGTTGCTGGCCTCTGTTCAGGATCACGACGTTGAAGATGTTTTAATAGTTGGAGGGGCACAGATTGGCTGCTGCCCGTCATTTTCATCGGTGGAAATTTGAAACTATCCTACTCTCTCTCTCTCTCTCTCTCTCTCTCTCTGTGCGCGGACAACTTGATACGGCCACCATGGAAAGCCTCGCCGCTGCCCCCATTCATTGCCTCGACCACCACCAAAATCGTTCTCAGCCATCTTCCTCCCCACGCGCATGATCACCCTCTCTATGTCCTGTTATGGAGCGATTTTAAGGTCCCCGACCTCAGATCGAGGACAACATGTGATCGTGGACCTTCAAAGGACCTTAGAGGCGTGTGATCGAATCTACAAATACACGGTGAGAGAATCGATAGGCGATTTGCAGCTAATTTGTGCCGTGATTGGCGCTGCCCTTGAATTCAGTAACTTATAATCACGTTGCCCGTAACCTCGATCACTCAAATGCTGAAAATTGCGCCATTGCTTGGCCTTTCAAGACTGGGTGCGAAGTTGACCAATTATTTCCAGATCAAGACTTCATTGGATTAGCTCATGGGGACGGGAACTTGTCAATCCATTTCTAATGATTGATTCCATTAGAGCCACCGATATTACGTCAAACCCAAATTTTATTATAGGGCGACCATGTCTTCCACAAATGTGAATTTGGTTTCGCCGGACAATGAACGAATTAAGTATTCTTAAGCTAAGGTCAACTTATCCTCTCTGTCGAAATTTCTATCCGGATTGATGTCTATCAGCACCAGCTCAGGCACAGATAATCCATGCTCACCGGTAATCTAGCCTTAATTACATACCGTAACTTGAGCTATATCTCATGTGCAACGAAAAGAAGCTGGTGCGGGTAGGATTCGGCCAGATCAGTTCGGCCAGATTTGAAAGGCCTTTGAATTAGGTCCACAAATTACACCTTCTTTAAGTGGAATGCTTTCATCACCATGCTAATCAATCAATCGATTATTTAATTAATCAAACCAACCGTGTGGGAGCTAATTGCCGGTAGGGGTAGAGATAACATCCACCCACTTCAAGGACGTATTAAATAGATATTACATAATAATTAATAAGACATAAGACCCGGAACGAGAAGCTCATGGTTGACACACCCAACGCAGCGCCGGGTCTCGCCACGGCGTGTACGTACTCGAACATGCGTTCGGCGAGCTTTATAATGACGCACTGTCTTGTTCACCATCGTTCGTGCGGGCAAGTTTCTGTTGAGAGAAACATTAATCAAATGACAATGACGCATGAAAGCTTGAGACAGAAACCACTGTGAGAATCCCCCCACCTTCAAACTTCAGCCTACCCCTCCCAACTTACAACTGCCCAGTGCCCACCTCTCTGTCATTCTCTCTTTGGCTAGTCAGCAGGATTTATTAAAAACTGCAGGCATGAGCTTTCGGAAAGCTGTGTCCCACCTTTGTAGCTGAACTTGTCTTTTCAATTCAATGAAATGGTGTGGGCTAAAACTTCAGTCTTTCGTAATGTTTCTGCGTGCTGGTCAGGGAACGGTTGCTCGATTATGCCCTCTTAGGGTTTCATGGTGATCATTTGACAGTACATTCTCCTCAAATGGTGATTGATGGGCACTATTTCGATACAATACTTCAATGAAAGATGAAGCACTTTTTCCTAGTGTGAGTCTAGCATCCTTGGCATGCTCATGTGTCACGTGCAATGTTCTTCAAGGACAGTTCAAGTGACCGGTCTTGACTTTTCTTTTAAACCTTTTTAATGCTCACCCAAAAATTCAAAAGCGTTTAAGCCAAATCGTGAGATCGCGTACAATGTTCTTCAATGAGAGGTCGAGTGATGAGTCTTGACTTTTCTTTCTAACCATTTTAATGCTTGCCCAAAAATTTGAAAATATATAATCTAAATTGTGATCACTTTTATCATGATAGATAGCAATTTATTCTTGAAGGCAAAAAGTTAGGTCGTCTAAGACCACCTAATTTTACACAGGTCTTCTATTAAAATTATGCCATGTGTACATTTATATCCAAATTCACAATATTCAAACAAAACTCCGCTCCATAGCACTTCTCTCTCTTCACGCTCGTGTTTGAATTAGACTTGGTATTGGTTTGCAAAATTAAGTGTTGTCGTTGAATGCGATCTAGCTGAGTATGAGAGCGTATTTATCAGTTTTCTACTCATTGCAAGGACAAATCTTGCTTTCCCCGTTGATTATTGGAAGTGGCGGTACTTCTCCCTTGCCTTAAATTCCGACACAAGCTAGAAACGAAAATGAAAGAACCCCTGTGAAGTAATCTGAGAAGTAATAAGTTCACAAAAATGCAATTTCCTCATCCAAAAATAGAGAAGAGAAGCAATTCATAGCAAATGACACTTATCATCCTCTCACAGCTTCCACCCTTCTGCACTGATCTTTGCATTCGACCCACCATCATATCACAGATATAACTCGCAATTTACCCTATATGAAGCACATAAAACCCAGAAGATAAAGAAAGACAGAGATTCAAGGTGAAGAGTAACAGTCCGGTGTACTCAGTAGTCTCTCCGGGAGAGATGATAATCAGCTACATCGATTTTGGCCGTGCAAGAGAGAAGGCGTTGAAATATCGCCAAGAGAGCAGAGCAAGACACTTCTTTAGCCCTCCGGACCACCAATTTCCCGCGAAACACTCTCTTCTTGACTCTCGCCAAGCACTTCTTGGTCCTCTCGGGCACGCTTTCCTTCTTGGAGAAAGTGTAGCTCCTCAGGTACATTTGCCTGCAAGATATCCCATCCACCACTCTAGGGTGTGACCGCCCCCCACGCTCCGCAGGAAAATGATCACCGTCCAGCTCCGGCCCCTTGCGGAGGCTCATGTATGCCGGCCCTGCCTGGGCGGCACCGTCCACAGTGCAATTTGTCATGCAGGTGGAGGCTGCCATGGGGAGTGTTTCCAAAGGTGTCGTGCGCAATTTTATGGAGGGGTTTGTCCCTGTATTTGCTTTATATAGTGCGGTCGGTATGGTGCTCTAATGCTTTTGTAGGTGAAGGGTGAATGCGCGCGCGAATGGATTGGTGGCATGTGGGAGCTGAATTTAACTTGGAATGCCATTGACGTCAGAGTAAAGGTAATGCACGCATCTGCTAATATATAAAAGCATAGCGCCTTCGTGTGTGTCCCTTAACATTTGCTTGTCATATGGCTGTTCGACGACATCCGAACTTAGATTTGAGGCTTCTGCAGTTGGGAAAGATCATACTTTGTTGCTACAATGATATCTAACAATGACCTTGTTTTATTTATTGGGTGGCCATCTCTCTTGTTCTCTCTCTCTCTCTCTCTCTCTATCTCTTATCTCTCACGGGTGCGCATGAGATGGAGAATCAATTACGGCGGTCTTAAGTGACCATTGCAACGGAGACGACCGCCACCATGGGGTCGTTGTGGTAGTGGTGTTGCCCGCCATCGAGGAGGACGTCCCTGTTGTCCTAGAGTTTCGGGGGCAGTCGCTAGGTCTATCGGTGTTGACTGCCTTGTTCAAATGAAACCTCCCAGGTCTCCCTTTAACGGTAGCAATTGACATGTTGCTCAATCAAAGGTACAGATCACGTTTTCTTTTTATTTATTTAGAGATATGTGACCTTCTTTTGTCAGGTATACGTCGCGAATTCGATCATATATTGAAACATGATCTCCTCCATTTCTGCTTTTCTATCCATCAAGATAGAGAACCATTTTTCTGCACGATCCAAGAAAACTTGCAAACAATAAGGAGATACCTTGGAAGATACAAACACCAATCAAAAAGGAGAAACCTTTGTATTATACGATGATTTAGTATTATCGACATTCTAGAAACATTGCTGATTCAAGCGGAGTTCCACATAGAGAAGAGAATCGGTAAAAGCTTGGCAAGACGCCCTCTAAACTCATGGTAGCTAGTGAATTTGTGAATAGCTAATACACAATCTTATCAATATTACTTCATTTCTGAAAATGTCGATACTGAATAGGAAGTAAACGCGATATTTAAGTTCTATGCTTTTACCACTTTTGCCCTCCCGCTTCGAGCTCACTTGTACTGTACTTTTCCATGATGATATTTGCAGACGAAGAGAACAAAATGATTTGTAACGGATAATGCGCGACCGGTATAGTTCTGAAATCCAGAGTAATCATCCCTGCATAATAAGAAAAGGGAAAAACAAATAAGAAAAGCAACAGCCAGAGAGTAACCATCCCTGCATAATAAGAAAAGTGAAAAACAAATAAGAAAAGCAACAGCCAGAGAGTAATCAATTTGAGTTGTTCAATATGCACGTGTGCATATATAGTCACCATCTTCTCATGTGATATTCTAATATCCACTATCACATGAGCGGTCTGAAGAAAACTCACAGGAAAAGAGGTTCAAGAAAAATACCGTCGTTTTCGCTAGCCATTTCACTCTTTGAACTTGAAGTTTTCTTCGAGTGGCTTCGACTTGCTGTGCACCTTGTTACTTGGATGGTGATCTAAGGCCGTGGAAAAGAACCAAATAGAGAGCACCTTAAGGGAAACTACTGTTAAGAAGTCCCTTAAAACTAGAGAGTTTTTCTCTATGTATTGCATAGCTTTATACAGTAAATGAAGAGTATTCTATGAGAAGTTCGCAATTTGAAGGCAGTCAACACCGATAGAGAAACTTCACCATCACTGCCACCTGTTCGAGGACATCCGAACTTAGATCCAAACATCTCACTTCTTGCTCCTCTTGGAGCTGCCAGAGGTTTTGGATTTCCCTTTCCTGTGTTTTCCCGCAACACTGCTTCCAGTGCCAACAGGAGCGGCAGGGGCAGGGTAAATAGCCATGTGATGCATAGGAACCAAAACAGGGAACCCAGCGGCAGGGGTTCTGCAACACAACAGTTAAAATTGGTATCATGCGACATGCAAAAAGAAGACAGCAGCAGAAGCTTATATGCTAATTTCTATCATAAATTTCTCTTCAATTTTCCTTCCATGAAGGTAGAGAGGAAATTTCTAGGGACTGATAAACAGCAGGTGGCTAAACCAAGTACAAAGAATGTTTATAACTGACCAAGACGATGCTACTTGACAAATGAAAGAACCCAAAGCTTGAAACGGCTCATGATTACTTCAAAGATTTGATGACCTAAAGCACAAAATCTTGCTAATTCAAAACAAACATGTTGGTGCATAAGATGAAGGAGAGGCTCCTAAAATTCGAACACATCAATCATCTATCATCTACTTACACCAGATATCATGATAACCATCAGCGAAGAACACCATACAAGCAGAATGCACTGCTAGTAACCTTTAGTTTACTCTTTAAAATAGTTCATTCACTTTGCAACATGAGGTAATAAATATGCACAGTAAAATATCACCGGTATTTCCTACATCTGGATTGAAGTAAATCATCTAATCAGAACATATTTGAACATATCAAGCAGGAAAATGGTGGTAATCGAGATTGAAAAGCTCAGTGACTGATTTCAAAGTTCAAGACGCATACCTGAGAGCACGGCAGACTCCAGCTTGGCCACACTAGCACCACACTCACTGTTCTGCAAACTGAAATGCAGAGCTTGGTTTTCAGCCGTAACGCGCTGAAGTAACCTCCCAAGTCTCCTACATTCCCCCTCAAGGTATTTGCTCTTCACCTCCAGATCTTTGACATACGCTTTCTTCCTCTCTCTCGACCTAACAGCAGCATCCCTGTTCCTCAGCTGCCTGAAATATATCAAACGACCTTCCGTTGGGCAGCTTCGATAATATCATGCATGCTGACTAATGAACAAATTAGCAATTTCTATCCCTACAGATTTATCCCTTACAGAAATTCTCAGACGGTCCTATTCACAATTCGGAAATCATATGGAAGCGTTTTAAGCAATATATCGACAATCACTCCACTGTACAGGAGGCGACCATACGCCTAAATTGAGTGAAAGAAATTACGAAGCACTCCACCTTGGCAAGGCCTCGATGCGCACAATTCCGTGAGCAAACATTCCTATTTAGATTCAATACCACTAACATAAAATACAATATTTCATGAAGAAGGGCAAAACTCCTTCGCGACTAATTCCATGTGCAAAAAGCACACCCATAAATTCTAAAATTCAACCGGCTTCTTCTCCAGAAAGACGAATTAACAAAGATCCCGCAGAATTCAACATAAAGCTACCAATCGAATAATTCAGCAGCACCGATCAATCAACGTACCTCCTGAGCTTCTTAGAAGCAGGATCATACGCTTCACCGCCACCGTTAGCCCCATCAACTTTCGCAGCCTCGATCCCGCCGTCATCCGACGATCCAGGCTCCTCCTTGTCGCCGGACCCGTCGGCTATCTCCACGGACCCATCTCCGGGGGACTCAACGAGCACGTCAGCGAGGAACCTATCGCAGAACTCCTGGCTCGAATCAGCCCTAATCCCGCCACCGAAAACTCCGCCGTCCTCGTCGTCCTTCATCAAGATGTTCTCGATCTCGTCGAACCACGAGAGCCCCGAGTCTAAGACGACGACGACGCGTTCGTCGAGGAGCAAGCGCCGATGACGTCGCCGGCCTCAGGGAGGTCGCCGAAGAAGCCGTCGAGGTCGATGTGAGACATCACGTCGTCCTCCATATGCAACTCCAGATCCGCCATCAGAACACTAGGGAAAAAAAAAACAACTAAACAAAAAAAAAAAATTGGGGAAAAAGAAGATGGAGGCGACGATGGGAGATCTCTAGAAAAACATCTGATTTGCTCGCTGTGGTTCGCCGGTCGGAAAGAGGGAGAGCAGAGAGAGAGAGGGAGGTCGCGGTCCTCTCGCCGGTCCCGTGCGGTGGTTCGCCGGTCGGAAAGAGGGAGGGCACAGAGAGACAGGGAGGTCGCGTGGTGTCCATCGGAGAGAGAGGAGGAGGATAGAGAGAGAGAGAGAGGCGCGAAGAAGGAGACTCACAGAAGAAGAAATCTCAGTCAGTCCGAAAATTTCTCAAAATGGCGGCTCATTTGCTCCTCAGTCTGCCCAGAGTGTGGGTCCCAGGAGAGGACACGTGTCGCCTTCCTACCACCTTCTCTGGGGTTGTCACCGAGTGGGAAACCTGCTAGCACCTCGCAGTTTTCCGGTGCGCTTTCTCTGTGTGCAGTGTTTTGGGTTCCCTCTTGAAGTCTTGTTTGGTGTTTTGGGACTCTTAAACGTTCCCACCGTGTTCGTCCGATTTGCCATTCAAAGCTGGGCTTGTGCGTTTCTCTCTCTCGCTCTCTATGTCGGTGCTCTTTCCGCTATAAAGTTGCCATCTTTAACGCTTTCTGTCAATTGGGTTTGGTTCTTGATCGTCTCCCTAATTGGGATCGGTCGCTCCTTTTCTCCTTTCTTATTCTTTACAAATCTCATCTCTTCGAGAAAAGATCTTGAAGTTGCCATCTTTGTACTTTTTTTTTTTTGGTTAGTTCTTGATCGTGAGTGCTTGCCCGTTGTGATTCAAACCCTGTACTTGCCCTGTCGTTCGCTTCTCCCTGTATGAGAAATCAAGATTTGAGCTTTGCCTAGCTCAAAGATAGCGTGATTTGCCGAGCTCCTTAGCTTAAAGATCGTAGATGAAGTGCAATAGAAGCTTGGAATTGTTTTTGTGGGCTTTGTCAATCTTGTGTTTGGCTCGGTCTTCTGATGGGTATTCTCCTCCAGATAATTACCTCATAGATTGTGGATCCTCAACCAATACCACTGTAGGTAACCGCGTTTTTCTCGCCGATAGCTTGGCCTCAAAGTTCGTTTCCACCCCGCAAAATGTTCTGGCCAGTGCATCGAACTCTGTTAGTTCTTCTGATGTTTCCCAGCTCTATCAAACCGCGAGAGTCTTTACGGGTTCCACCAAATACACATTTCCCATCAGCCAGAGCGGTAGGCACTGGATTCGGCTCTATTTCTCTCCTTTTGATTACCAATCTTACAAGATGAGCACTGCTATATTTGCTGTTTCAGCCCAAAACTTTAGTCTTCTCAGTAATTTTAGTGCCAGTGGCAGCGTCATGAAAGAGTTTTCCCTGAACGTAACGTCGAGTAACCTTGTTGTCACCATTACCCTCCGATAAGTCATTTGCATTTCTGAATGCAATTGAAGTTGTCTCCATGCCCGACACTTTAATTCAGGATGGCTATATTCTTCCTGCTTGGAAGTTTCAAGGTCTCCCATCGCAGGCTCTGAGACAATCTGGAGATTGAACATGGGTGGAGCAAAAGTTTCTGCTATGAATGATACTCTCTGGAGAAATTGGGATCCCGACTATGGTTTTCTAGTCCATCCTAATATGGCGAATAATATACCCAAGATTGGAGCAGTTAATGTATCAGGTGGGGCGACTGAGGAGGCTGCTCCTGCTTTAGTCTATGGCACTGCAACTGAGATGAACGCAAGGGATTATGCTACTAGAAATGTCAATGTCACCTGGGAGTTTGATATAGATGTTGGATCTAGACACCTTATTCGCTTTCACTTCTGTGATATAGTGAGCACGTCGCTTAACCAGCTCTACTTCAGTGTCTATCTTGACTCATCTACTGTTTATAGTGACCTTGATTTGAGTACCATCTCGTCCAATGCTTTAGCTGTTCCCTGTTTCTTCGATATAGTTTCAGGGTTGTCAGTAAGCAACAAGCTTCGTGTAAGTGTTGGTCCATACACGGCAAATGGCGCTTACCCCGATGCCATTTTGAATGGGTTAGAGATCATGAAATTGCACAATTCTGATGGAAGTTCCAGCTCTGGCAAAATTGTCAGTGTCATAGTGGGTACAACTATCGGTGCACTTATTGCAGCACTTTTGGCTGGAGTTCTCTTTTTGTGGTGCCGAAGAAGGCGACGACGACTTGCAAAGCAGGGGCTTTCCAAGACATGGATTCCGTTATCCACTAATGGAGGCACTTCTCACACCATGGGGAGTAAATACTCTAATGGAGCAACTCTTAGCGTTGCTTCCAATCTTGGGTATCGCTTTCCCTTTGTGGCTGTTCAAGAGGCCACAAACAACTTTGATGAGAGTTGGGTCATTGGCACTGGTGGTTTTGGAAAAGTGTACCGCGGAGAATTGAATGACGGAACAAGAGTAGCTGTTAAGAGGGGTAATCCTCGGTCCCAACAGGGACTTGCAGAATTCCAAACCGAAATTGAGATGCTTTCACAGTTTCGCCACCGCCATCTGGTTTCTTTGATTGGGTATTGTGATGAAAAGAGTGAGATGATTTTGATTTATGAATACATGGAGAACGGCACGCTGAAGAGCCATCTTTATGGCTCTAGCCTTCCTAGCCTGAGCTGGAAGCAGAGGCTTGAGATATGCATTGGTGCTGCTAGAGGGCTCCACTACCTTCACACTGGCTATACAAAAGTGATCATCCATCGCGATGTGAAGTCTGCAAATATTTTGCTTGATGAGAACCTCATGGCAAAAGTTGCTGATTTTGGGCTTTCCAAGACAGGGCCGGGAATTGATCAGACCCATGTGAATACAGCAGTGAAAGGAAGTTTTGGATACCTTGATCCGGAATACTTCAGAAGGCAACGACTTACCGAAAAATCTGATGTGTATTCATTTGGGGTGGTCTTACTCGAAGTCCTCTGTGCAAGACCCGTTATTGATCGATCACTCCCTAGGGAAAAGGTGAACTTGGAGGAATGGGCAATGAAGTGGCAAAAGAAAGGGCAATTGGATCAGATCATAGACCCTACTCTTGTTGGTAAAATCAGACCCGATTCTCTTCGGAAGTTTGGGGAAACGGCTGAGAAATGCTTGGCCAACTTTGGCGTTGATCGGCCTTCGATGGGAGATGTGCTGTGGAATCTGGAATATGCCCTTCAACTTCAAGAGGCGGTTGTGCAAGGAGACCTGAAGAAAACAGTACTAACGTGATCGGTGAGCTATCTCCTCAAGTCCAAAATTTCAGCAATGCTGATCCGATGATTTCCACTGCGCAGTTTGAAGTATCTAGTGTGGACAACCTCTCGATGAGTAAAGTGTTCTCACAGCTTGTGAACTCTGAGGGTGGATGAGCATTCATCTTGCTGACCTCTTGTTCTGATTCTTTCTCCAACCAACCACGATAAGGCGGGATTCACTTTTAGTTTCATCAATAAGTTTGGTGTGCTAGTGCTGCTAATGGACCATTCGGGTGTGCCACGGTGCAACTTTGGTTGAGTCAGGGGACCAGGAGAAGAGGAGGAACGCAACTAGTTTCATGTGTCATTGATGTCTCACTTGATGGAGTTTGCTTATGGACAGACCTGACTTTGAACGGAAGGAATACCAGTTTGTGTTTTAGGTAACTGATAGTGAAGAATCTGATTACTGATAAAAGCTGTTGAATCTGAATCGTTTTCTTGTAATGTTTACTTGTTCCTTTCTGTTTTCACTCTTCACTGGAATGTTTATAAGTTCATTTATTTCACCTTTCTTTGAATCGATTGGCTGGGTTTGAGTTGTGAATCTGCCCTTTTATCGTCCTCTGTCACAAATGACATTGATTCCCTAAATTTATGTTTCTGCTGCATTCACATGAACCTTTGGCTTAAATATGTAACGAAACAGTTTGAGAAGCAACAGGAGGATTGTTGGATGCTGCTTGAGTTTTGCTTTTAGGTACTCTTCATCTTCACAACGCGTTGTCATTTTGTAAATTATCGGTTGCTGGCCTCTGTTCAGGATCATGACGTTGAAGATGTTTTAATAGTTGGAGGGGCACAGATTGGCTGCTGCCCACCATTTTCATCGGTGGGAATTTGAAACTATCACACACGCACTCTCTCTCTCTCTCTCTCTCTCTCTGTGCGCAGTGCCCACCTCTCTGTCATTCTCTCTTTGGCTAGTCAGCAGGATTTATTAAAAACTGCAGGCATGAGCTTTCGGGGAGCTATGTCCCACATTTGCAGCTGAACTTCTCTTTTCAATTCAATGAAATGTGTGGGCTAAAACTTCAGTCTTTCGTAATGTTTCTGCGTGCTGGTCATGGAAAGGTTGCTCGATTATGCCCTCTTAGGGTTTCGTGGTGATCATTTGACAGTACACTTTCCTCAAATGGGGATTGATGGGCACTGTCTCGATACAATACTTTAATGAAAGATGAGATCGCGTGCAATGTTCTTCAATGAAGTTCAATGAAAGTTCAATGAAAGTTCAAGTGAGGAGTCTTGACTTTTCTTTCTAACTATTTTATTGCTTGCCCAAAAATTTAAAAGTGTATAAGCTAAGTTGTGATCACTTTATTGTGATAGATAGCAAATTTATTCGTGAAGGCAAAATGTTGTATAGTCTTTAAGACCACCTAATTTTACATAGGTCTTTCATTAAAATTATGCCATGTGTACATTTATATCCAGATTCACAATATTCAAGCGAAACTCCACTCCATGGCACTTCTCTCTCTTCACGCTCGTGTTTGAATTAGACTTGGTATTGGTTTGCAAAATTAAGTGTTGTCGTTGAATGCGATCTAGCTGACTATGAGAGCATATTTATCAGTTTTCTACTCATTGCAAGGACAAATCTTGCTTTCCCCATTGAATATTGGAAGTAGCGGTACTTCTCCCTGGCTTAAATTTAGACACAAGCTAGAAACGAAACTGAAAGAACCCCTGTGAAGTAATCTGAGAAGTAATAAGTTCACAAAAATGCAATTTCCTCATCCAAAAATAGAGAAGAGAAGCAATTCATAGCAAATGACACTTATCATCCTCTCACAGCTTCCACCCTTCTGCACTGATCTTTGCATTCGACCCACCATCATATCACAGAGATAACTCGCAATTTACCCTATATGAAGCACGTAAAACCCAGAAGATAAAGAAAGACAAAGATTCAAGGCGAAGAGTAACAGTCAGGTATACTCAGTAGCCTCTCCGGGAGAGATGATAATCAGCTACATCGATTTTGGCCGTGCAAGAGAGAAGGCGTTGAAATATCGCCAAGAGAGCAGAGCAAGACACTTCTTTAGCCCTCCGGACCACCAATTTCCCGCGAAACACTCTCTTCTTGACTCTCGCCAAGCACTTCTTGGTCCTCTCGGGCACGCTCTCCTTCCTGGAGAAAGTGTAGCTCCTCAGGTACATTTGCCTGCAAGATATCCCATCCACCACTCTAGGGTGTGACCGCCCCCTGCGCCCCGCAGGAAAATGATCACCGTCCCGCTCCGGCCCCTTGCGGAGGCTCATGTACGCCGGCCCTGCCTGGGCGGCACCGTCCACAGTGCAATTTGTCATGCAGGTGGAGGCTGCCATGGGGAGTGTTTCCAAAGGTGTCGTGCGCAACTTTATGGAGGGCTCCGTTCCTGTATTTGCTTTTTTATAGTGCGGTCGGTATGGTGCTCTAATGCTTTTGTAGGTGAAAGGTGAATGTGCGCGCGAATGGATTGGTGGCATGTGGGAGCTGAATTTAACTTGGAATGCCATTGAAGTCAGAGTAAAGGTAATGCACGCATCTGCTAATATATAAAAGCACAGCGATCGAGTCGTCATGGTCCGTTCGTGCACATTAGAAAAGGCGGAAAAGAGCCTCTCCATAATTATGATCGGCTAAAGAAAGGGCTAAGCAACATGCTCTAGCAATGAATAGAGATGGGAATTGGAATTGGAATTGGAATAGGATGCTCTAGCAATGAATAGAGATGGGATTCCAATCTAGGGCATATTCGACTTCAGCTGAAGTATAGTATTTTTTTTTTTCCTGCACTTCTATTGGACTCCGAATTCTGGATGAGTGGTTTCGTTTTTTTTTACCCCTCGCGTAATTAAAAATTCATAATTTCAGCAGAAAAGATTCAATAATAGCAAGATGACGACTTATTCAAGATCTCTAAGCAGACATCAAATTTTCACTTGAAATAGTAATAATAACAAAGGAAAAAAACCACCAAGAATCCTAAATTATGCATACGTGATACATTTACTTCAAACTTTTTATGTAACTCAAAAATCCCAGGTTTTATATTTTATAACACATTTACCTCAAACTTTTTCCATGACACAAAAAAGCCCCAAACTTATACCTATGTAACATAATTACTTTAAAAAAAAAATTTGTGGCACAAAAAACTTTAAATTTATATCTATATGAAAACTTATTTTTCTATAACATAAAAAACTCCAAACTTGTACTTATGTAACAAATTTTAAAAAAAGTTTGAGGTAAATGTGTCATAATGAGTATAATTTAGGATTTTTAGTTGTTTTTTTTCCTAATAACAATGGCGATGCTCTGTAAACAAGGATTTGTGATGACAGAGAAACTTGGATGGTATGGCGGAGAGCGAAACCGAAGTCGAAATTTAAAGGTGCTGGGTGGCCCTTGGGCCATTTTCTGAAATGTCATGGTTAGCCTAGCTTGGCAAACGGTTCTACTTGTAAAAGCTACATGAATGGTGGTTTATTCAAGGAACCTCCTTTACTCTCTACTTTTACAAAATACTTCTTTCTAAGCAATATATATTAATATTTCATGGAACGATTGTTGATATTTCCTCGCTAGATTTACACATCCTAGCACAGACAACAAAAAGTAATTATATTACTCATTTTTGATGGAATGAAAAACTCATTATACTACGAGATTGATGCAGCACTTTTGACGAAAACATTTTATTCTAATGGAAAATTGTGAATTTTAATAAAGAAAAAGAACACATTAGTCCACAGACTAAAATGATTAAAATAGATTTTACCCTTCGTCAAAACTCTGGAAGGCAGGGGCGCCGCTGCCTAAATCCGCCACCAAATTCCACTAACCATGTGCATTTTACGCATTTAAGATTGATTTTTAAAAAGATTAATCTTTGAGGCGATAGGCACTACAAAGAACGAGGGTTCCAATCCAAGCTGACAACAAAGAAAGTGCAATGGGCTCGTGGCCTAAACAAGGACAAGAAACAGGTCTATGGGCTTTTGGTAAAGAACAAAAAAAAGCATGTGTGTGGACCGAACCCATTTCAAAGCAAGCCCAAAAGGCAGCAAAGACATGGGGTCTAACGTGTTGGGTTTAATGGGTGAGATAATTTCTTTGCTTAACATTCCATTGCACGGTTTATCGGTGGGCCTGAAAGACACTCATTTCAATAACTTGGGCCCATACGACCAAAAATTGAAAAAAGAAAATAACTTGGGGCCATTTATATCGTACCCGAATAAGTTTTTCTGGGAAAAACTGTTTAAAGAATCATAAACCTTTTTTGCACTTTATCAATTCAGTCATAAATTTTTCAATTTTACCAGTGAAGTCCTGAATATTTTCATATTGTGCCAATTGACTCAAATTGGCTAATTTTAGCTGAAATTTGTTGAGGTGGACGTCAATAACCTTAAATGGTGTGTCAAGCGTTGATGTGAATAATTTTTTATAATAATGTAATATTTTTTTGAATTATTGATTTATTGATTTTGTCTTTTTTCCCTCCTAACCCTTCTTCTTCTTCCTCTAATTAGTCACGAGGCCTCATTGATGGTCAAGGATTGGCTAGAGTCAGGGCTTGGCGAGGTTGACCTCATTGACCATTGGCGAGCCTTGCCATTACTAAGAGAGGTAGGGCCTCGTTGTGCCAAGGTAAGGCTTAGACCCTATAGCTTGCCAAGGGCAAGCAAGGCTTGCTCAATGCTGGGGAGGTCAACCTTGCCGACCCTCATCTCTAGCCCATCATCATCTATTACCAAGGATTGGTGACTGGTTAGAGGAGGAAAAAGAATGAAAGAAAAAAATTAAATAATAAAAAAATTGAAAAAAAAAAAAATCAAAATATTGTTACTAATTGTCTACGTCAACGCTAGCTCTATCATGTAGGATGGCCGACATTTATATCAGCGATTCCCAACCAATGTTGACTAAATAGACTCAATTGGCAAAATGTGAAAATTTTTAGAATTAGATTGGCAAAAATGCAAAATATTTATGATTTTTTTAGACAAATTTTCTAAGAACTTATGGTCAAAGAAGCACATGCTACAATTCTTTCATTCTTATGTGCAGCTTTCCCTACAAGAAAAATGCACTACTAAGAAAAGGTACTCCTTTATTTTTTGGCTATACTTATGTTATGAGAACGTTTTTGTGAGACATTCTTATTTTTCTAGGGTAAATTAATTTTGTGTAGAATTTAATTTACAAAGACGGGGGATCTATAGCCTAATTCGAAATTGAATCCATAGAAGGATGTGCTACAATTTTCTCATTCCTATGAGTAGAAGTACAGTAGGAGTGCCAAAACTTGGCATGAGGGATACTTTAGTATCAAAAGTTACAAAATGTACACATAAGTGACACTTTCTTTGAAAAATATGACACTTGAATGTCAAGTCCGACGATCTTGACTGGAAATTTTACATGGCAATCTTTTATTGATATAGCTTGCTTAAGTGGCTTGTTGGAGAGTTGAGTCAACAAAGAAGAGCCAAAATGATGTCGTTTTGCCTTTTATTTGAATTTTTATATAAATAGTACTTATATATATATATATATATATATATATATATGTGTGTGTGTGTGTGTGTGTGTGTGTTTTTTTTTTTTTTTTTTTTTAAAGGTGGAGTTGTAGAATGGCAATGGCTGTGCAAGTCCTTGCCATTGCTACACCACCGGTTGCCAAGAAGAGCCAGCGACGGTGGGGGAGGGTTAGTTGAGGTCGTTGAGCCTTAGCCATGAACTGGGACCCTTGTTGATTGGTGGTGAGGGCCTACAAGCCCTTGCCTAGATTTGGAGCCAAGGTCGTTGGCCCCTAGCCAGGGCCCAACAACACAAGTTGACCTTCCTCCATCATCACTGACCTTTCTCGGCGACGATGGGGCTGCGGTGATGATGGCTTGCATAGCCCTCATCATTTTGCAACTCCTAACCTCATTTTTTAAAATCATAATAATAATTATTATAAATTTAGTTTTAAATTATTTTAATTAATATTGATATTACAATTCAAATTCAAGGTGAAACGACGTCGTTTTTGTCTTATATAGCCATATCAGCGTGCAAAACGATATCGTTTTGTATTTATCTCTTCTAAAAAATGCCACGTTAGCATTTTGATCGGATTTTCTCGTCGTTGGTACTTAATCAATCTATTGCTTTGATCTTGGTATTTAAATGTATCTTTTCAAATTTTGGGTACTCAAGTGTCCCCCATTCTTATGTGCAACTTTCCTTACAAGAAAAGTAAACTAATAAGAAAAGGCACTCCTTTGTTTTTTGGCTATACTTATATTGAACATCGGACCTCGGTTAAACCTAAATTAATTCGAAATTGGGTCCAAAGAAGCACATGCTACAATTCCCTCAGTTTTATGTGCAGCTTTCTCTACAAGAAAAGTACACTAATGAGAAAAGGTACTCCTTTGTTTTTTTGGCTTATCCTTATGTCGACCATCGGCCGACCTCGGTTAAACCTGAAATTTTAGAAAAGATGTCCCCCCTTTTGCTTTGTTTATGACCATTACTTTTTGAAAAATTTCCTTAAAGCTTATAAGAAAGGGGAAAAAAAGCTCAATTTTGCTTCTTGTCTAAGTGTAGCTTTGTGACCAATGACCACCTAACGAAGCATGAAACATAAAGTAGTGGGGACCGAGATTTCCCTCACAGTAAGAGAGCATGTTCGCATGCACTCCAAAGGAATAAGAATCTTTTGCGTACAATGGGTCGTAGGTCACCGGCGGGAGCTTGACTATAAATAAATCTCATTCACTAAAAAAAAGAAAAGAAATATGCCACTATAAACCTTAATTTATACTCACTGCAATACTTATACCCTAAACTTTCTTTATGTTATAAAAAACCCAAAATTTGTATACGTGTGATATATATATATACCTTCTTTCATGGTTCTATTTTAGACCTTGTTAAAAATCTAACATGGATCCAAAGTGGCATTATTAATATTTTTGGAGGAAAAGTGGTGCAACGCAAACACCACATGTGAAAATGATTAAAAGGAAAATGGAGAACTAAGAAAGCCAATAAAAGAAATATCAGACCTGAGGGAAGAAATAGAGAGATTGCATATGGTCCGGGGTGTTTAAGGGGTGCCCTGGCCATTCTGACTTTCCTGGCACGAGCCGTCGACCATGGTGGACCATCGGTATGGGTTGGTCAATGCTCGCATGGATACCCTTAACATGCAATTGCAGATACATTATCCAGATCAAACAACGCAACTTAAGTTTACGTCCTAAACCCATGTATACTCTCTATTTCAGTTTTATCTATGGCATATTTATCACACCAGTATAAGTTTAAGGAGTTTTATAGCATAAAAAAAATATTTAGATATTTGTGTCATAATTGATAAGTTTAGGATTTTAAGTGGCAAGTAAAAAAATTCATGATATTTGTGTCGCGGTGAGTATAGTTTGTGATTTTTTGTGGTATTTACTCTTGTTTGTGCCTGCAAATAATGTCATTAACATCAGATCATGCTTATTTGGTACGTGAATTGAAAGTTCCCAACTCTTTATCATGTTATTCAATCGTCCCTTCTTACGTACATCCTCACTTTAAAAAATAAAAAAATTGTTGACAAGTTGACCAAAGCACACTGTAGAGAGCCATTATAACGAGAGGCCACCTAGTGGAATTCACATTTCTCTGCAAGTTGCGTAAGATTGTAGCTATAACATCAGTCCCTGGTTTGCTCAGTTCTTCTCGCTGAGGTACGTGCAAGCACCTCCTTCGACTCTTCGACTGATATTATATCTTGCTTAATTTCATTTCCAATTATCTTGATCTCGCGCTCGGTTCATATAATTTTCCTAATCTATCGTGATAAAAAGAAGTGTTTCTTTTCTAATAAGAAACCACTTTTTTTTTGTGTGAATGATGCTTCAAAAAATGTTTGTAGACGCCCCCGCTTGCATTGAGCTACAGAGAGTTTTCCTGATGGAGAACAATAAGGCTGCGCATGGTAACTTTCCCCAGCCCAACAATTTCTATTCTTTTGTTCCCCGGAACAAAAAAAGAATAGAAACCCGTTTAATAATGACAAGTTGGTTTTTTGTTCCGGGAATAGAAAATTAGCCCGGGAATGCTTTTGGAACAGAAACGAGAAGTAAAAAAAAGTTACTTCTCGTTCCCGGCCAAGAATTCCCAGGAACAAAAATAAGAAACAAATTGGGCAACCCTAATTTCACTTTCGTGATTTCCATTTTCACCTCTCCCTTTGTCCGCTTGCCTCTCTTCGATCTCATCTCCAGTCGCCTCTCTCCGGTCTTGTTGCCGCCGGTCTCGTTGCCGCCGATCTTGTCGTTGCCGATCCTGTCGTCGCCGGTCCTGTCGTCAGTGGTCTCGTACTCCGATTGGGTCGCCTCTCTTCGAGCTGGTTGCGTCCAGTCCCGTCACCTCCGCCTCTCTTCGGTGCCGCCAATCCTGTCCTCTCTGGTCACGGCGCGACACTCCGGTTGGGTCGCCTCTCTCCGAGCCAATTGCGTCCAATCCCGTCGCCTCCGCCTCTCTTCGGTGCCGTCAATCCCGTCGTCTCTGGTCGCGACGCGACACTCCGGTTGGGTCGCTCTCCGAGCCGGTTGCGTTCGGTCTCGTCGCGTCCGCCTCTCTTCGGTGCCGTCAATCCCTTCGTCTCTAGCCGCAACACAACACTCCAATTGGGTCGCCTCTCTCCGAGCCGGTTGCGCCCGATCCGTCGCCTCCGCCTCTCTTCGGTGCCGTCAATCCCGTCGTCTCGGTTGCGACGAGGGTGATTGTGATCTTAATGAGGATTGTTGTATTCTTCTGGGGAAGACAGAACTGGCCTTGAAAACAGAGGCCCTTACTGCAGGATCTAATATAAGAACGCTGCATTCTCTCTCCCAGGGTGAAAAACAGAGAACCCTTCTTTGCAATTTGCAGAAAGAGAGGTACCGTTCGGAGATCCCCATTTCTTGTGAGGTTTTCTTGTGATGTCATGAGCTTGTCCGTGGCTTTGTCGTGAGGAATTTTTTTTTTTTTTTTTTTTTTGGTGTGATTGGTTCTGACCTTTGTTGAGATGGTCTCTGTTTATATTGAAGGAGTGATTGTAATTGTATATCGGGTTGCGTTGTTAAGGGCTGTGATTGGTTTGAATGAATTGAAAGCCCTTAATTTTTTTCAGCTCGTCTGCGGTGTTTTTTTTTGTCGAATTCTCTTGGGTTGATGGTGCAATGTTTTCTGGGTTTTGGTGATCGAGGGTCTGCTATTTTTCAATGTGTAAAAATGTAGTGCAGGCGGGCGGATTAATGATGAGGATCTATACGACATCACCTTCACTTCTGTTGGATTATATTGTATCAATTAGCAGAGAAGTTAATTTGATTTGGTCAATTATCGAAGACATAGCATTGAGTTAGATATGTCAGAGCTGCCTCGATTACAACCTTTTTGCTCACATCTCTAATGATAAAGTGTTTTGTGTGTGTGTGTATTTTTTTTTCTTTTTGGTGGGGCGGGGAGGGTGAGCTATTGTGAAATCCTTACACTGAGTGGTGTGATTTGCATTGGTGGTTCTGCATACTTCCGAGACTTCAGTATCATATATCATATGACTATTCACTATAAGAAAGGCCAGAGCTGAGAGTTGTAGAATTCGAGTGGACTTGTGCTTATCTTTTGTCGATTTGCTAATAATTTGTTCTCGAGTCGGTTGGTCATATATGGTTTGTTGCTTTGATTACTTCTCATTGTACATGTTCTAGTTTTTCTGAAGTTTAATTTGCCACTGCGGTGCCATCGCCTTCGATCGCCTCTCTCCAATCCCACCGCCCGCAATCTCGTTGCCTTTGGTCAAGTTTCTCCGGCTCGCATCGCCTCTGGTCGCGTCGCCTCGTGGTCGTCTTGCCCTAAATCAGGTTTGTTGCTTTAATTCTTTCTCATTATACCCGTTCTAGTGGTGCTTCTGCTATTTTTCTGAACTTGAATCGTGTCGCCTCTGTCGCGTTGCCTCTGTTTGTGCTCGCTTCTCTCACGTTGCTTCCCCCGTGCTTGTGTTGCCCTTGATCAATGGAGGGAGAGTGGATACCTGGACCTAATGGTTCGGGATATGCATGTTAAATGAAGGAAAGCTTCATTTCTTGGATGTAGATAAGCATGTTGCGCCTTATGCACATATATTTACTGAATTTTATGGTTGATTTAGATTGAATAAGGCCTATGCGATCTATCTCTCTCTTTTGATATGATGCTCGCTCTTCCGTATTTTCCCTATCAATTGCATACCTGAAACTCTGTTGTAATCTGTCAATGCTGCTGAAGTATTGATTACTAGAACAATATGTTTAGTTTATTATTTTTATATGCCTGATTCTATTTGTCATTGATGCTTATGTGAAGCTTTATGTACTTCATCAAACTTTTTGTGGCAATTTTCTGATCAAGAAATATCTCATAGATTCAAAGTTATATCTATCGATTCGTTCATGAACTAGCAAGGGATGCCCAACCTTACAAAACTATAAAGCAAAGGGGATGAATGCTTATAAACGAGAGCACCTTAATGAGGATGCCGCCTTATGTGCTGATAATTGCTTTGATTTTTTATTTAACTGCAAGTTTGCAATGCTCATTGTCTTTCTTGTTGGAGTATATCATGGAGGAATTAGAAAGTATTTCTGAGATTCTTTTTCCTAACTTCTAGTCTCGCATCAAGTAGGAAAGCAAAGAGGTAGTTAGTCTGTTATATGTAGACAACCTTCTGCTCATCAATGTAATCATGTTTTCGTTAATTTGAAGCTCATTCCTAGTTGATTCCTTTCTTGTACCTGATCCTTCGTTATTGCTGTTAGTAATGAGTAAAGTGAATCACTGCTGTAATTTGTTGTTATCATGTGTGATTAGTTTGCCTATTAAAGCTTATTGTTGTATCACTTCCGTCCTCACTAATGGCTTTGTGGTTCAATTATCTGGTCCTTTTTTGTTTGAATCTTGGTTATGAGTCTAGAGATATTGGTTGTCTTCTGGTGTGATGTTGTATTAAGCTTTCCTTGCTTGTCCTTCTCTTTAATTGTGTTTTCGTATGATGAGGATTCAAGTAATACAGAAAGCTGGTTATCTTGATATGATGTTACTGGTGCAAACAAATGATTTAGTCATGCTTGGTGAGGAACTGATTTTTTGCTGGATGTTATGTTTAGAGTCACGGATTGAGCTTAGGATTCGACTTTAGATTCACACAATATGCTTAGATCTAGTGATTGATGATGTTATTGGATGATTTTTTTTGTGGATTTACGATCAATGATCATAAACTTAAGGTTGATTGAGCTTGATTTGTATTACTCTGCAATTTCGTATCTTTGTGATGGACTTACTTGTTTTGGCTGAAACAAAGTGCTAGATGAATTTTTTTGACCTCGAGCCTTTCTAGACATAAAAATACACTTCTAAAGCTTCGATTTGATATGTTGTACCCCATAATGGATGTCGTTTGGTTGCTGAAAAACACATTTGAAATCTGTCAATTCTGTAGTAGTTTCAGCTTGATTTGTGTTTACTGATCTTGCTGTTTTCCTGTTTTGCTAGTTCTGTTTTGCTGATTTTGTTGGTTCTTTGTTTACTGATCTTGCTATTTTCCTGTTTTGCTAGTTCTGTTTTGCTGATTTTGTTGGTTCTTTGTTTACTGATCTTGCTGTTTTCCTTTCTTGTACAGGAATTTTGCCCTTTATGGAGATCCGGATTATCCACTTGGATCTACAGAAGACGAGGTTGTAGATGATGCATCACATGATGAGGCGGCTGAGATAAACATGATCAGGAAAAATATTGCAAATATGATAGCAAGGGATCACAATATGCAAGAAATTCCATGACTTTTTATTTCCGACTTTTGTGACGTGCTTTTTTTTTTTTTTTGGTGAAAACTTTTGCGATGAGTTTGTAAACTATTATGAATACATTTCTATTAATAGTATTAAGGTCATCCAATTCTATCTCTATGAGCATAAATGCCATTGAATGTATCATAAATATGGACAAATAGAAGAGAAGCAAATGGTAAGCTATTGTATAGTTGACACTTCAAGACCTACAAACTGAAGCTTGTATGCTAGTCAAGAAAGAAAAAAAAGCAAAAGAGGAGAAGAAAAACACCTCTCTATATCAAAATTAGCCAAAACCTTATAACGACATCAAGGTAATTCGGAAGAAGCAAGGTAAAAATTAACGTCAAGATGGAATGCATCGACAGTTCAAAATGCAAGAGATCGAGGTTTTTACTAAGTGTTTTAGGAGTATACTATGAACTAAATGCATAATGACAATAAAGCCACACCATGCATGCACCATTCCAACAGTTGAAAATTTCCAACCCCAACCCGACATCTATGTCAAGATTAGAAGAGACTAAAATCCCTAAGCCACGCATGCACTAGAATTACAATTTTTTTTTTAAAGAGTAAAAACTTAGTCTCAAGGAAATGAGCATAAATTAATTTGGCTGACAATATCACGTGTGCTTTTTTGCAATATTTGCTATACCAAACATTAAAATTCGCAAAAAGAAAATATATTATTGAGAATTATAGTTCAAAACATTAGTTTGTGAATACTGATTCCCACAAAGCGCTACATAAATTCAATACGCTATAAAACATATGTAAAGATCCTCACACATAGATATAAAATAATAGCTCACGTTCCATTACAATACCACCTATGTTACAAGCATATTCGACTACAATGCTTACACCTAATCAAATGTATTATTAATCTAGTAATATTTTGATCTTGCCAATTTTTATGTAATATCTAATTTATTCATTTTTTCTTATTTTTAATTTTAAAAATAAAATAAAATTTGGAATAGAAATTTTGTGCAGTTATCAAACGTGTTTCTGTTCTTTTTCTATTCTAGAAATAGAAATTTTGTACAGTTATCAAACGTGTTTTGTTATTTTTTTGTTCTAGAAATATAAATTTTGTACGATTATCAAACGGGTTTTTGCTTTCGAAATTGTTAAGGAATAGAAATAGAAAAGAACTGTTTCTGAAAAAAAATTGTTCCCAGCCAAGAAATGTTGTCATGCGCAGCCTAACTGTCTACAAAATTGTCCGAGTTTTCAGTACTTCCCTCCTCCCTCGGCATGGAACGTTCCAGTTTCGGTATCTTTCAAAAGCAACACTCCATGCTGGGCCAATCCAAGGTGGATAAGCATCAGCATAGTCATTGTCATTGCCGTAGCTGGTGGTGTTATTATAAAAATCGTCGCGAATCGAAACAGAAGGTTAATATTTCAGAGATAGTGATCACACCGCAGTCACTGAAGCGGAGTCGCCGAAGTCACCGAAGCGGAAGTCACCGAAGTTGCCGAAGCGGAAGTCACCGAAGTCGCCGAAGTGGGATTCGCCGACGAAGTCGCCAGAGTGGGAGTCGCCGACGAAGTCGCCAGAGTGGGAGTCGCCGAAGTCACCGAAGCGGGAGTCGCCGAAGTCGTCAAAGTGGGAGTCGCCAACGAAGTCGCCAAAGTGGGAGTCGCCACGGAAGCCTCTGAAGGTGGAGTTGCTACAGATGCCAAACACGTTACCGTCGCTGCCGCCATGTTGTCCATGTTGTCCATGTTGTCCGATGCTGTTGCCGTCACTGCCGTCGTGTTGTCCTTGTTGTCCATGTTGTCCGTGTTGTCATCAGATGATAGAATATCCGCGGGTGGTCATTGAATGATGCATAACGATAGATCGTCTACTGTATTGCATCGAATTCGAAATTGGGTACAATAAATTATTTTTTTGTTGGTGGAAATATTGTTTGTGTTGGAACTTAAATTATTTCGGTAGTTTTATGGTTTATGGAGGAATGAATTCTCGTCTCATAACAAATTATGTCTCTCTCTCTCTATATATTTTTGTAACTCCTATACAAAATGTTGTAATACACAATATCTTGAAGATTTTACAATCAACGGATGAGATTTATTTTTCTTTATACAGCGGTCATCAAGGAGGGATTATGGATCATCCGTTCTAAAAAAATATTCATAACACCCCTTATAAAAAGGGACAAAAGATAATTAAAGAAAAAGGCCCAAAACAACTTCACATTTCCACCCAGTGTTGCAAAACAACATCAATTGTTGCCACAACCCCTCCAAGGGCGAAATAAATTCCTGACGTAAACGGATTGATTACTAAGCAGACATGAGCCATTTTTCTTGCAAGTTAGCGTCTATACTTAACATGGGCCTCCTGAATTCTATCAATCGCAACTTGGTGTTTTAATTTTAATTATGCAACTCAAATTATCTTGGAGTTAGGAACTCAAATAGGATGTGGGAATGCATTTCACTCTTGTAAACCAGAGATTCACAATTCGATTTAGTTACACTAAATTAATCTAAAGTCTCATTGCCTTTTCTCTATAAGAAAACGATTCATATGCGATTTTCTTAAATTTTATTTGTTAAATCCTCTAAACATATAAAACAAAACATAACTATGCATTGTTACTCGAGCAATAAAAATAAACGAAAAAGCAATAAAAATAAAAGCTAAGTAAATATATAAATGACAAGAAAAATAAAGGCACGAATCGTATCGGGTAAGATTAAACAAAACTTGTCATTAAGGCTCAAGACAAGATCCTGTGAACTATAAATGTAAATTCAATATAAAGTCTCCAAGATACGCTTGACACTCAATAAGGAAAGTAAATGTTTGATGTGTCATAACTCTCTACTTAATAAACTACCTTCCTAAAATGAATAATTGCAGGTGAAAATGAAACCTAATTAATGCAATCTAAAGTGCAATGCAATATTGAGAAAGAAAATCAATTTGTGAAAGTGCATTGTTCCTAAAACGCACTCCTTGAATATATTTTATTTAAAATTTTTTAAAGATACAAAATTAAGAAAATTAACTAAGTGTGGAAATAAATATGAACTAAATTAAGAAAATTAACTGTGTGAAAATAAATATGAACTAAATCTAACATGCGTGAATCGACATATATTCCATATGCATAGTAATTTGGACCTCAAATCACGCTTTGCCACGTGACTCATGCATTTATGGAAATTCACACCAATAAACCATCGATGTAAATTTAGGAATTTTCGAATTTTGACTTCCTACAAATATGAGGCTAGTGCACATTAGAGGTGAGTATTGTTTTAAAATAGAATCGAAAACTGGATAACTAGGACCGACTCCCATCGATATTATGTGGATCGGTGGGAATCGGTTTAGTTCCAGGTTTTGGAGAAACTCGGTTTGATTCTCGGTTCCCCATTTCTAAGAACCTATATTATGCAGAACTGACCTAAGAGCTCAAACCAAGACTATTTATCCACAGTAACGTCTGCAGATATCCTTGTGGTTTAGTGCTCTACGACAATGCGTCTCTTTGTGAGGTAGTTGAATACATGGTTTGAAGAGAAGTTGATACTCCCAGCATTAAGAAATTTATGTAGCGCTAATAGTGTGGCTTACATGAAAGAGCCCATAACATCCGTTACTGTAGTAGGTAAATTTTTTTTGTAGAAGGTATGTGGAGAAAATGATGGTGGAATCAAAATAGGGCGTCGTTTTTGCAAGAAAAAGAGCAATGTCAATTAGAGTACATGCATACATGAGTAATATTATACAAAAGGAATGATCAGGTGGTAGTCTTTAAATTACCATAACAATAACATTATATACTAAACTATATAAATTAAATAATAAATAACTATAAATTGTTATATGGTAGGACTAGTCCAGTTTCAAGGTAGAACTGGGAATCGGACTGGGAGGACCAATACCTAGATTCCGAGATTGGGAAACTGACCAACCAACTGGTTCGGTCCAATCCGATTAAATCAGTAAATTTGCTGTTTTTAGCCAAAAATAAAATGAAAAATAGGAGAAATTGGGATGAGTTAAGGTTTGTTTATTACGAAATTTAGAAATATTATATATATAATTAACCGGTCCAGTCTGATTGGTCCGGTTCCCACCTTGGAACTGGGAATCGGACCGACTGTATTGGTTCTAAAAGTGGGAATTGCGAATCAGACTGCCCTCTTTGGGAACTGCCCAAAACTGACCGATCTGGTTTGGTCCAGCAGTATCGGTTCGGGCGATACCCGTTGCATACCCCTGTTCTATGGGACTCATTTTTTAAAAAATGACTCACAATAAATTGTTATTCTTATAATGACCTATTGCTGAAAAAATCCTTTATATAATATTAAAGGTCTAAGGTAAAGAAAAAAGAACAAAAAAAAAAAGGTCTAAGGTTTTGAACCAACTTCGAGTAATCAGGGGATGATAGATTCTTTTTTCAAATTCTCTCTCTCTAACAGCCAACAAATGGTAAGGGGAAATGATGACCCCAACCTTCTCTCTCTATAATAGCCAACAAATGGTAAGGGGAAATGGACCCCAACCTTTTCTTATTACAAGAGATTTAACAAGAGGTCAGCATGGTTTTTGTGTAAATTTTGGAATTGATCCTGGAACTTATGATAAGTTGGTTTTCAAGATATGAAAAGTAAATTCCGAGTTCGAAAAAAATGATAAACCGGTTATAATGGGTAAAATTTCAAGTAGAACCTGGATAGAACTCGAAATCATTTACCTCCTAACACATTGAAAAGTGACGAAAACAATTATAGAAGAATGGAGGAAATTGAAGCGAAGATGAGATAATTATGAATTAAACATGCAAGACAACACGACTATATGCTGCGAGCAACAGAAGGAATAAACCCGGGATACATAATGTGGCAAAACATGGTCGAGTTCCTACAATCCATGCATAGATCGAACGGAAGCGTTCAGCCCATAGTCGCAAATCCAGGCATGCGAACCAAGCTAATACGATGAAGAGTCAACATGAGTTTATTCAAACATGCAACAACATTAATTAGCAATAAGTACGATGGAAATAGAAAACAAAGCAAAAAGACCAATAGGAGGCTAAACACTCAAAGAAAGGCAAGGGCAATGACACATAAAGTATTTGATAATTTAAACCTCCTCGCGGACACAAATAATGATTATCACCATACTCAATGGCTACCGAAAGCACGCTTAATCGATTCGTGCGAGAGGAATCTTAAAAGGTGCCGTCTAGCTGTAGTGGCTGCCGTAACTCTTGTTGTCACGGTGCCTGGTTTGATTACCTTTCGTTTTAATTTGAGATTTTTTATGATTAAAAAATTAATTTAAAATAAATTTATTATATACATTAATTTGGACTTTTTCGTAATATTAACTTTTAATTTGGAATTATGATGGAATTTGGATCTCATTAGACATGACCCAGGAAATATTATGATGCAATCGGGAAATTTGTGCCATAAAAATCCAACACCGCCGCCGCAACTTCATTGACCCCAAGGGACGTCCACTTTTCTCTAAAATTCATTAAGTAATTGGTTCGATTGATGAGAACTTTTTGTGGCACATGGCTTTTCTGTGGGACATTCTTATTTTTCTAGGTGTAAATTAATTCTGTGTTGAACGGGGATCTATGGCCTCTAATCTGATCTCCTTAGTGGGATAGGGATCTAAGTTACCCGAATCAATAGGGATCTTAAATTATCCGAATCACTTTTGCCTTTTCTCCCGTTTACAGGACGGCGCTTTAAATTTATTTTTCCGAGCAATAAGCAAAAGTGGCGTCACCCTTCGGCCGTGCTCTCCAAAATGACCCCGGCGACGTCGCCTAGCCTCAGCACCACTAGGTCATGCGCCGAGGTCATTGATGTCTATCTACCTCGCGCCAAAATCTTAGCGAATATACTCATAGTGAGGAGCATTTTCGCATGTGGTCCAAAGGAATACAAAAAATCTTTTGCACGCATTGGGCCGTGCGTCAGCGATGCGAATCTCGCAGATTAAGAAAGGGAAAATACCAATAGAAATCCCAAATTATGCTCCCCATGATGCTAATAAATCAATTTTTTTTTATAAATGATTGTGTGACAATCTTTAATCTATTGTTAGAATAACAGTTTATTCCAAATAAAAAAACTAAATAATGAATAATTATAAATTGTTGTGGGGTTTACTTATTCAAGAATTTGTAACTTACAATAAATTATTATTTTCACAGTAGTTAAAAAATTGTTATGCTAACAAAATCCTCTTTGAGGACCCACAGGGTTGACAGCCCTTGCCAACAAAGCCGAAACGGCGGCAGCGACGTCCTTTAACCACCCTGACCATCTGCAATCTCTCTCTGTCCTCTGGTTTGAATTTTCTTCTTCTGTTTTTTTTAGTTGCGCCACATCTGAGTCACTTGTCCTCGACAAAAAATTAATAATAGGACCTCAGATTTTTAAAGGGCAATCGTAGGACAGAATTGTGATAGAGGATATATGTATTGTATGGGTATAAATTTGAAGTTTTGGTGATAGAAAAAGAAGAAGCTTGGAATAATTAGCGTCCTAGCGAGTAAAATTTTGATTTTTCCGTAGTATTTTTCCTAAAAATGTGCTTCCAGTTAAGTATTTGCATACTGGTCTTAGTATTGCCCCTCCATTTGCGGAGAAGAGCCTGCCAAGAGTGTTCTTTTCTATATTGTTATTTTATTCTCGTTGCCAGTTTGAAAGTACATTAGGGTTTCTTTTACTTGGGAATGGGGTATGGGACAAAAGACTCGTTCCACGATAAATTGTGATGTTATGTTATGATCATGATCCCAACTCTTTCACCTCATTTTCAATCCTTCCTTCTTACGTACATCCTCACTTAAAAAAAAAAAAAAAAAACTGTCGACGAGTTGACCAAAACAGGCCCCCCTTATAATGGGAGGTCACCTAATGAAAATTCGCACTTTTTTGGAGGTTGTGAGAGAATCATACCAAGAACATCACGCACTGGTTTGCTCAGTTCTTCTTGATAAGGTATGCACCAGCTCCTCTTTCGACTCTTCGATTTATCCTGTTTAATCATCTCGCTCTCACGCTCTGGTTATACAATCTTCTCGATCTATATGATCAAAAAGTGTTTCTTTTCTAACAAAGTACCACCCTCTTTTTGAAGAACTACTTCTTTTTCTAGTATGAATTGATGCTTCAATGTTTGTAAACTCATCACTTGCATGGAACTACGGAGAGTTTTCTCGATGGAGAACAATAACTGTCCACAAAACTGTCCGGGCTACCAGTACTTCCCCTCTTCATTTGTTCCAAATCCGGCATCGTCAGACGACAACAACATTTCATGGTGGGATACTCCAGGATGGGTCATCGTCGGCATAGTAGTCATCGTCGTCATAATCTGTGGTTTCCTCTTCTACAATAATCGTGATCCTAATGGCAAAGGGGTCACCCTTTCGATAAAACCGAAAATCTCCCTAGATATGGACGGCGGAAGCTAGTCGTTGTCGTAAGGGATCTTCTCCGAAGGACAATAATGTGGAAGCTCTTGTGCATGTTTTTGTGTGAAACTTGAATGATGTATAATGACAGATGGTCTACTCTAGTATCCAATATTGGATATTTGATGCGGTAAATAATTGCGTTGGATGAAAAGAAAAAGAAAAAGTGATGAAGGGTTTATTAAACTTCGGCAGTTCTATGATCATGGATCATCGGATTAATATGAATTACAACTATTTGCATTTCTTCGTGACTCCTATGCATCACGCTGCGATACACAAAATCTTTATAGTTTAATGATCAATTGACGAGATTTATTTTTGCCTTCTTTGACTGTCATCGTGAGATTGGGGATTAGTTCTCAAAGATTCTTAGAAGCACCCCGTGTAACAAAATAGCAAAAAATAAGAATAACTTGCGTTGGAAATTAACATCAATTGTTTCTCGTAAGATCTGGCTAGCTTGACGGTTCATTAATCTGTGACGCTACTGTTGGGGCCACGGGCTTCCATTTCTGAGGGGTGGGAAACCGAAAGAGCGAAAGCGCCGTGGAATGGGATCCTTCAAGTTTATTTAAAGAAATGAAATCCAATCGATAATGTTCAATTAATGAAAATTATAAGAAACAGAAGTGCAACTTCTAAATGATAAATATATTGCTCCAACATCAAATGACAACAAAATTTAAGTGCTTAAAAATATATACGGTATATTGTAAACTTCCAATCATTTTAGAGTCTTCGAATCCATTAACATGGATAACGGCAGAACAGATCGCAAGAAAATCAACTATTTGACATGCATCCCTTTAAGACAATGGAGTTCATACCACTATAAGAAAAGATGGATGACTAAACGAAGAGGTAGTGATATCTTCTTGACACTAGTATTCCTGCCACTAGTCCACTATCGACCCTATAATCTTTTCTTATTTTATTTTTAATTTCGTATAGTGGATACGTAAATTTGGGAGCACTTCGGACCTACTTAACTTGGTCACAAAGAATAAGGAGCCATTGTAATTTGTAATGCTTAATGATCTCTTGATTATTCTCGCAAACTAACCTATTTTTAGTTGCTTTTCTTCTTTTTAATTTAACAGATCACTACATTAACATTAATAAAGTATTCTCACTGCTGATATATTTTTGCTTGTAGTTGTCTATTATTTCATTTTATGCAAGTTTCCCGGTTCCACGAGAAAATTAGTGGTGGTGACGGCGTCATTAATCTTGAAATAGTTTCGGTGCCGTCAAATAATCATTTTCCTTTCTCTTATCATGCTACTTCCAAAATTGTGGCAAAAAAACGAAACTTTCCAAAAAAGATGTGCACTTATATGTTACTCTACATAGTTCAACCTAGATATCAACTGCAAACCCACATTTACTCGAAACCAGTACACATGTACTGCATATATCCTAAACTAACTTTTGTGTCATAAAAAACCTTAAACCGGTATATTCGTGTCACATTTACCCAAAATTGATATAACCATATCTCATTTACCTCACATTGTGATAAATCTAGAGTTTTTGTAAAAATTTCAATTTGGGAGTTTTTTTATGATACAAAAGTTAGTTTGGGGTAAATGTGACAGGGTTTACTAGTTTAAGAGTTTTTATGATAGAAAAATTAGTTTGGGATATATGTGGCACGTGTATTTGGGGTTATTAATGCAAAGTTTATAAACCTTGAAATTATTTTACTATATAAGTGTGCTTATTTTGAATAAATGATGATACAAAGAGTAAATTTATTGCATAGTAATTTATTTAACATTAATATTAATATTGTTCTTAAATTCAAATTAATTTATTTTTTATAAGATATGCAATTTCATCTACTATTCATGTACACAAATTTCAATATCTTTGAAAGTATGATTGTACATCCGATTGTTTTATCATCATAAAAAATGGGGACATTGTTGGAAAATCCCTTATGATGTTTTGAAAATGACAATAATATCAAAGGCTACTAATGTATTTAATGGTTAAATAAATCAAGTGAAAAATGCCCAAGTTGTTATGTAGATAGTGTCCCAACAGGATTGTTTAAAGATGATGAGTACATTGTTCCATCAATGGTGAACGAGGCATTGTGCATAGAGGTGTCTACAAGCTAGAGGTACCATGGATAGGTGAATGGTGAAATAAGGCTACAATTGCCAATATACTTGGAAGGACTAGAAGATAGAACCTTGATACAAGCAAAAGTTTACGGGAGCTGGATATTTGCAGCATATTGAGTGACTATTAACAACGTATTGAGTGGATATCAACATAATACTGTGGAAGCTGGATACAATTAGACTACTACAAAGGTTTAATAGAAGCAAAAGCTTGGAAAAAGTTCGATATAATTGGATAACTGGAAAGCTGGATATAACCATAAATGTCGATATAAGCAAAACACTCAAATTACGTATGACAACAATCTTGTCACAAAGTTCAAGTTTATTATTTTGAGATATTTCATCTCAACCTTTGACAACTTGCAAATTGGTAGGGAATCCTAAATTAGAAGATTTTGATTAATCTCAATCTTAAAGATTACCCGCTTGACTTATTCAATCACATGAGATATCTTCGATTGATTGATAATCATCCCATAGGCAAGATACTTTCCATAGTGAAGCCACTCTACTTTTGAAAATTAAGAGTTGATTGTATGGGTGACCAAATTTACGGGAATTATAATTGATTGACTTCTACGATTAATTGATCTTCTCAATAATTATCTAACAACTAATTTGGAGATTGATCCTGTATAGATTATCCAATGGGAAGTTTGGATGCTAAGGAGTATTAAAAAAAAAGGACCAAGTACTGAAGAAAGTAGTAAAATCAAGAGTTCATAAATCCAAATTTAGATAGCTTTACATTTCTACATTGTCTTCTAAGAGTATTATATTTGTAATCTTTTGACAAGTGTTGACAGCATTATAGTTTGTGTTTAGGTATGAGATAGAGAGATCAATTAGTTTGGGTATAAGTAGCACTAACTTCGAGAAGAAGTGCTTGAGTATAAGCGGCGTATTCTATAGTAACTTTAAGAAGATCTCTAGTGGAATCTAGTCAGTGAATTGTTAGCATGGGAGAATAGACGTAAGCTTACATCAAGTTAAACCACTAAAAGTTCTTGTGCATTGTTCTTATCTCTTCAACCTTATCTACTTATTATGTGATAGAAGCACTGCACTTTGTCCCTTGATATAACTAGATCCTGATTTTCAACACTCTATTTTCCCAGGTCACGTTAATCTCACACTTGATACTTTTAATTCTGCATTTTAAGTCAAGTTTCTTGAAATCACATATTCACCCACCTCTAGAATATGGATATATGTGTTAAAGTGCATGTAATTATTTGTTTAACAATAAATGCATGAGAAAGGACAAAACAATGGGGGTCAGCATGAGACAAGCTAAAACGAACAATGCCTTAAGTGAGCTAACCTAGAGATGCTAAAGTGGGACCTCCTTTAGTAGCTATGTGGTTGGTGGACAAACCCGGTGAAAGCTGATGGGCCGCAATGACTTAGTTCGATAAAGGTAGAGAGTGGTTACTAGGGCTAGAGGGCTTGGACAATGAGTGTTGACACCTAATTTTGAAAAAATAAAATTGCATTTTGAAAAGAAAAAAATAAAAATGGGGAAATTGATTTGATTGAAGTATGCAAGGAAATATGGAATTTCGACGGATGTCCGGGTTTTGTTAAATGCAGCAACAATTTTAAAATCAGGCGAACAAATGGCAATGATTTTGCTAAAATGGAAGGAATCAATGTAAAATCGAGCTGATTGCGAAATCATGCTTCGATTTGCATCCATGATTTAATACAACAGAAGATGGGAGTTTAAATTTTTCCATAGAAAGCGGCCGATCGGAATTACTATAAAAAGGGGTTGACCTGCACAGTATTCGGGGGAGGGGATTCAGAAAAATTTTCAGAGCAAAAAGTGAGAGCAGTTCTTTCGTTTCGTTAGAATTCGAAATTCAAAAGAAAAAAAAAGAGTTCTTTTGTCTTTGTTTTCGAGAAAAAAGAGGTCAAGAAAAGAAAAGAGGGGAAAGAAAAAAGAAGGAACATTTTCCTTCGTTAAAGGGTGGCAGCTCCTTTTTCTTCTCTGACTGAAGTACAAAGAAAAGAAAAAGAAAAGTCAGCAAGAGGAGACGTGGGAAGTGACATGAGGTAAAAAAGAAAAAAAAAGAAGAAAGGAAAAGGAACTGTTCATCTTCTTCGGAAAGTCCCTCACCGGTGTCCACTGTTACTTGTCTCCTCCATTCGCCGACGCCCACGAATCCGCACCTGACGTCTTCTGCTCTAACCGCGACTCGCGCAAACCACGAGCACCGCCACCGTCGCCCGCGTCCGAGCTCCGACCGCGACCTAGCGCCCGACGCCGCGCCACTACAACGTCCCCGCTCCGCCCGCGACGCCGCCACTGCTCACCACCACCGCTGCGACCCGCGACCCTGCTGCTCGCCGATCTCCCTGTCCTCGCCGTGCTCGACGCCACGGCCCCCCGAAGACAGCAGGTCCCGATCCGTACGCGACCCACCTCTGCAAATCGCCCTCTGGCGGTCTCCGCCTCAACATCCGCCCCTGCTCCGCGCACCAGCACCCGCGAGCATCATTGTGCAGCAACCTGCGACCCGCAACGCCCGCGAGCCCTCTCGCTGCTCGACCCGACGCCCGTGCCTGCACCTCCCGCGCCACCTTGCCGTCGCTGACCTGCAGTACCCGACGCCGGCCACCGTCCGTCCGGCGCCCATCAACGCTGCAGCAAGCCCCTCTTTCTTTAGGTGGTTAAGTTTTTTTTTTCTTTTATTTATTTTGTTCTATTTTATCTCATTTTAGTTTATTTATTTAAGTTGTAATATTTGATGTTAATATTTGTGAATTTAGTATGCATTATCCGTAAGAATTTTGTCCGAAATTAACATAATTATTAATTTGATCTGAGAGACATCGGATCATTTTTCTAATTATGTTTAATTTTTGGGCTTTTTGGTAGAATCTTAATTGTTAAAATCATAATAATTATTTAATTTGGTCCATAAAACTTCGGACTAGATTTTTTAATTATTTTAAGTTGTTGTGATGATCAGGATTAGAATAATTGTTAATTTAACCTGTGAGACGTCAGGTTATTTTTTCAATTATTTTGATCCTTTATTTAGTAATTATATTAATTGTTTAGATTTAACCCTTGTTTAACAATTATTCAACTTTAAAAAAAAAAAAAAAAATCAAAAATCAAAATATTCAAAAAGATTTGCATGAGCATATAGGACATTAAGGTTTAATATAATAGACACGTAGGTTTAATTAATCAAATTTTTAGGATTATATTTCTAGGATTGCATTTTTAGATAATATTTTTAGGACTGCATTTTTAGATATTTTAAAAGGAATAAGTTAGGATTAGACTTAAATAGCTTTTTTTTTTAGAGTTTTAGATATAATTGGCACATTTTCATCCTCTTTTTAAAATAAAAAAAATAAAAATAGTCTTCTAAGACAGAATAGGGTTTAAGTCAAATTAATCCCAAAAATGGATTAGAAGATTATTTTTAAATAGATTAAGTAGGGTTTTCATAAATTCTAAACTTCAATAAAAAATACAAAAATACAAAAATCTAGGTGCATGTTAACTAGTTCGCATAATAAGATCATTCAATCAGAATTTGTTCATTAGTTAAGTTAGGTCATGAAGTGCATAATAACTAGTTTGCATAATAGGCCCACTTAATTAGAATTTGCATATTAATAGGATTAAATCATTTAGTTAAGAAATGCATTTTCATAAAAGAATTCTAATTTTCAAGAAAACCCAAAAAAATTGTTTGCTTCGTGTGGTGCAATTTATTGAATGTTTGAGCATCAATGTGGTCATTTGCATGATAGTATTTTAGGTTAAAATAAATTAGCTGCTTGCAAAAAAATTTTGAAAAATTAAAAAGAAATGGTACCGAAAGGGCATTAAAAAAACTAGGGTAACCAAGTCCCCGTACCCTCGCCCTCTACAGTTCGTAGGAGTAAAATAAATCTCCATTTATTTTACTTAGGTGTCTAATCGACCTACCATAAACCGATTAGTGGCGACTCCTAGATAATAATCTTTTGCATGTTTAAAAAACTTGAACCTTAAGTCGCGAATTGGTATGGGCTTGGGAGAACCCGAGTTAAGCTTAAAGGCTTAGCAGTCCATTAACCTAGCTTTAGGTGGTGCACCCGAAAAATAGGTCGCGACAATGAGTAACTCCTAGTAGGCTTCTGGGATGGTGAATGATGCAAGAATGAACTAAATTGCACACCAAACAAAGTTGGGATGCCACGGAAGTGTTCAAGATGCCTCGTGAATCAAGATGTATCTTGTTCAAGTGACAAGCATGAATTCACCTATGTATGTCGGTGAGTTACTATGTGGTATATGTTCATTATGAAGTAATATAATGTAGTGTTGTTATCATAATAGGAAAGGTAACGCGCCATCTACTCGTGCATTTTTCATAAATGGTTATTTTGTACTTGTCTTGAAACCTAGGTTATTTGTTGGTACTGAGTTTAGTGGTAAGATGATCTCCTAACTTAATTTAGAAATTCATTTACTAAATTCTAACTCACTCCTTATTTTTTTGAGTTTTGTAGAATGGATCACCGTCTGCCATTGCATTTTGGAGTTCTTGTATATTTTGATTATGAATACCAATGTGTACTTATATTCAAATCGGCATTAGCAATAATTAACTATAGTTTCAACATATGGGCCAACAGGGAGTTTGTTGGACTCCTTGGGGGTTTCAATGATCCTCTTGGTTTCAATGGCGATGGTTTGTTAATGGGTGAGGTTATCGATCCATACTAAATAACTCGACTCATGTACAAGCAACTTTTTGGGGGCAGGAATGGAGTGATAATTTAGGTGACCCAACCTTCTTCTTAGGACTCATGTGTTTTATTGTGTTAAGATAGTAAATATTGGCATTTGTATAAAGATGAAGATGTGTATTTATTAAACTCATGCGATTTCTTGTACTATGTTAAAATATGTCTCGAGTTTGAGTCCAATGTAAAATTCAGAATATTTCGAATTGGATATGTTGCAAACATTCGAAATTGAGCAAAGAAGATCTGAAGATCAACTTCCCAAAATTTGAATCTGCGTTGGAGAATTTGGCCGCTGAAATAGGAAAGTTCAACTTTGACTTGGACTTGGATTTTGTTTAAAATATACAGATATATGTTTTGGATAAAATCGGACAAGATAGGAAATAGAATCCTATGAGAAGTTGGCAAAAGAATAAATGTCTCACTTATCTATATATATATATATATAGACGTGGCCATGAATGGAAGAATGTCGATCGTGAAGAATTGGTCTTGAAGTGGCGTCTAGTCGTCGAGTGCTTGAGAGAGATTTTCTTTGTTATTCTTGTCCGTGAATTACATCCAAGAAAGATTAGTGTTTGTAGCTGATTTAAATCTTGTGGTAAGATTTGCGTGTAATTCTTTTGTGAGATTGAGAGATTATTTCTTGAGGAATTTCGGGACTAAACACTGCGTGCGTTGTTGGGTGTAATTGGGGTTTGGGAAACATCGAGAGAGTGTTTGAGTGACTCGAGTGTGTAATCTCTTTGTATCGCTTGATCTATAGTGAAATTCACTATTGCTCTCATCGTGGACGTAGATCTTTACGACCGTATCACGTAAATCCGGTGTTCGATATATTTTCTTCTTTTGTTTATATTATTGTTCGATCGCTTGCCTTTTCGTAACAAGTGATATTAGAGCTAGGTTTGACTAAGTTGAAGCGCATCGATGGCGACGAAAGAAGTAAAAGTGAGAATCCACAAATTTAATGAAAATGATTTTAGTTTCTGGAAGATGCAGATTGAAGATTATCTTTACCAGATGAAACTACACTTGTCTTTATCTAAGGAGAAACTAGAGTCGATGAAGCAAGTTGATTGGGATTTGGTGGATAGATGAGCTATGGGTGTTATTCGGCTGACGTTGGCTTGTAACATTGCGTTTAACATCCTGAAGGAGAAGACCAATGTTGATTTGATGCAAGCCCTATCGGATATGTACGAGAAGCCCTCTACGATCAACAAGGTCTATTTGATGCGACGTCTATTTAATTTGAAGATGAGCGAATGTGCGTCAGTTGCAGATCATATCAATGAATTCAATGTGATTGTTAGTAAATTGAGTTAAGTTGAGATTGATTTTGAAGATGAGGTATGTGCTTTGATTTTGTTATCTTCATTGCCTGATAGTTGGAATACTACTTTTACTGCTGTTAGTAATTCTTCTCGGTCAACAAGTTTGATATTTGATGGAGTTCGAGATTTGATTTTGAGTGAGGACATTCATATAAGAGAATTTGGTGAACCTGTATTTGTTGCTTTAGTAGGTGAAAATAGAGGAAGATCACCATCGGCTGTGGTGGCTCCGCTAGGTAGGCTTTAGTGAACCTTTGCGAGGAAGATGAGGAGTTTGAAACCTTCGCGAAGTGAAGGCTCTAGCGGAGTTACTTGGTGAGTTAAGTGTGTTGTCGGGGGTGGTGGGTCCTCCTGCTTATGTAGCACCTGGGGGTTTACGCTTTGGCTACTGGCTGAGGCGATTCCTCTAGCACAAAAAAAAATAAAAAAAAATAGAGGAAGATCTAGGACACAATTAAGTAATAGTAGTACTAATATAAATAGGCATAGCCAGTCTAGGACTGGTGATGTTAGTATAGCCAGTCTAGGACTGGTGATGTTGTTTGTTGGAGCTGTGGCAAGATGGGGCATCTTAGAAGGAATTGCCTTAAGTTGATGAATGAGAAGGGTAAGGGAATTATAGTTGATTATGCAGATAATGTTGCTGCTGTAGTAAATAATGTCGATTATGTCTTATTTGTCACTAATGATTCATCGTTTGATGGATGGATTATGGATTCTAGTTGTTCTTTTCATGTCACACCAAATAAAAACTAGTTTATCACTTATCAGTGTACGGGTAGTGGTAAAGTCCAGTTAGGGAATAATGCTGAGTGCGATGTTATGGGTGTTGGTGATGTTAAAATTAAATGCATGATGGCATTGTGAGGACATTGACTGGAGTAAGACACGTTTCAGAATTGAAAAAGAACTTAATTTTCTTGGGTGCCCTAGATTTAGCTGGTTGCAAGTATTCTTCAGAAGGTGGAGTTCTGAAGGTTGTTTGAGGTGCCTTGGTGATAATGAAAGGAATTAAGCACATATGCCTATATAAACTTCAAGGTGAGACATTGACAGATTTTGGCTCGGAGACGTTGTATGCATCTATTCGAGAGTCTATTAACTGCTCGAGGAAGACCTGGGTGTTTGTGCCAATGCACAAGTTTGATGCTGGTGATAGGATCACGCGGTTGAGAGTTTTGATCAAGACGGAGACTGGTAAGTAGATCAAGCATGTGCGGATTGACAATAGCATGGAGTTCTATACAAAGCTGGCAAATAAATTTTGCATGAAAGAGGGCATAGTGAAATACCATACTAGTGCTAGTAAATAACAACAATTTGCAGAATTGATGAGCAAGACATTACTAGAAATGACCCGTAAAATGATCTCTAGTGCTTGTATTGCTAGGAGAATCCTAGCTGATGTGCTTAGTACGATAAGCTTCCTGGTGAATAGATCCCCATTAACTGCTATTGAATGGCAGACTTCTGAAGAAGTATAGTCGGGTAACATTGTTGGTTATTCTATTATTAGAATGTTTGTTGCCGTGTAATTTTCGAGTGAGTGATAATAAACTCGATTGGAGAGCAACGTGCAACATATTCCATGGCTATGCACAAAGTGAGTGGGGCGATCGATTGTGGTGCCCAGATATAAATTCACTTGTTAACAGCAGATAAGTTACCTTTGATGAGTCTCTAGTACTTCTAGCCAGGAGTGTTTGTGGCAGTGTTAATATGGATCTGGACGATGTTCAGCTTGAGGTGGAGTTGTGACTAGAAACTCCTGAGGTAGCGTATATAGGTACTAGCAAAGTAATCGACACATATAGTGCTTGTAGCGAGGTGAAGCCTATAGAGCCGACGGTTGCTATAACTACTGATATTGACAAGGTACGTATTCGATCTCCTAATAGATATGGATGCAACAATGGTTTTACTTGTCTGCGGTTAAGGAGATTGTGTCGGAAAAATCCTTGTAGAACAGTTAAAGGTACATGTGGAGTTGATATTCTGATGAGATCCTCGGCTATAGAGAAGTTTAAGCGAGGCTTGGACTTGGATAATATTTGTGGCGGTTGAGCCCATCGGGGGCTATGGAAGAGTAGCGGCAGAATTTGAATTTTTGCGAAGTGGTTGCAACTTGGCTCAAACATCGAGGTGGAGATTGTTAAAATATGTCTCGAGTTTGAGTCCAATGTGAAATTCCGAATATTCCAAATAAGATATGTTGCGGACATTCGAAATTGAGCAAAGAAGATCTGAAGATCAACTTCCCAAAGTTTGAATCTGCGTTGGAGAATTTGACTGCTGAAATAGAAAAGTTCAACTTTGACTTGGACTTGGATTTTGTTTAAAATATACAAAAATATGTTTTGGATAAAATTGGACAAGATATGAAATAGAATCCTATGAGAAGTTGGCAAAAGAATAAATGTCTCACTTATATATATATACAGACTTGTGGCCATGGATGGAAGAATGTTGATCATGAAGAATTAGTCTTGAAGCGTTGTCTAGTCGTCAAGTGCTTGGGAGGGATTTTCTTTGTTGTTTTTGTCTGTGAATTACATCCAAGAAGGATTAGTGTTTGTAGCTAATTTCAATCTTGTGGTAAGATTTGCGTGTAATTCCTTCATGAGATTGAGAAATTATGTCTTGAGGAATTTCGGGGCTAAATACTGAGTGCGTTGTTGGATGTAATTGGAGCTTGAGAAACACCGAGAGAGTGTTTGAGTGACTCGAGTATGTAATCTCCTTCTATCGCTTGATCTATAGTGAAATTCGATGTTACTCTCTTTGTGAATATAGGTCTTTACAACCGAACCACGTAAATCCGGTGTTCGATATATTTTCTTCTTCTGTTTATATTATTGTTTGATCGTTCGCCTTTTCACAACATACTAGATGTTGTGAAAATTTTGTGATGCTTTTGCATGCTATAAATATTTATGAAATAAATTTTGGAAAGCATAAGTGTTGCACATGATGTTTTAGGGTGTCACATAAGCCTTGGTCTCAATAGACACTGGCTTGGGCACTAAGGACCCTAGGTCAAACTACAAGGACCTGGGCATAGCCTTTGTGGACCTACACCTAGGTGCTATAGATTTGGGCACAAGTGCCAAGATCCCACGCTTGTCCTTTGTTGGCCTGGGCCCTAAGCCCTGGTGCCAAGGCTTGGGCATGGGCACTAGGACCTTAGGCCTATCCTTGATGGATTTGTGCATTGAAGTCATGGGCCCAACCTCTATGGACCCGAGCCTAGGCCCAAGCGGGAGACCTGCTCTTAAATGCCAATGACCCGAGAACCAGAGTTTGGGTTTCCATGCCATGGCATACAATTTTAGTTCAACTTCTTATTCATAGTCATATTTTATAAATAATTTCCGGTTTGTTAAAGATGAAATTATTTTCCTGAATTTAAGTATAAATTTTCTTTGATTAAGAAAATATTTTTCGTTAATTCACTTTTCTAAGTGATTCAAATGCTGGAAAACGAGAATTAAGTTTTTCCAGAAAATGTCTTTTGCAAGACCAGTGAAGCCTAAATAGATGTTACTCTTCAATCTTCAGAAAAAATCTGGAGGGCAGGGCACCATCTAAATCGGCCACCAATTTTCTGCAACTATGTGCTGCTTCCACAATAAATATTGATTTTCAAAGATCATCTTAGAAGCAACGGGGAATAAAAAGACAAGTAGGTTCAATCGAAGCTGACAACAAATTAGGTGCATGGGCCTGAAAGAACACTAGTCTGATTAACTTGGGCCCCTTATATCGTCCTAGAATCTGTGTTTTCTTCTCTTCTTAGAATTTACTCCAAAGTCTGCAAGGGACAAGAATCACTTGCTATAATCCTCTCATTCCCTTTAAATATAATTATGCACATCTATTACCTATAGAAAGCTTTCACTACAAAAAGAACACACGAAGAAGAAAAGGTACATCAATTTGTCACTTTGGACACGACAATGATGGGCACTGTACTCTTGTTTTTATTTTTTGGTGGAGCTGAAAAGATTGATTTGTTACAATACATCGAGATTAAAACAAATCGAATAGCTTCTATTTTGGCTATACCTATATCAAACATTAGTTGGCAATGAGTAAACAAGGAATTTTTAGAAAGAGTAGTAAGTTCCTTTTTATTGTTTATGTGCATTACTTTCTTGATTCCATGCTTTGTCTAGTTGTTAGGCGACATTTTATGTAATCAACCACTTTATATTCGCCAAACCAATAAAGAAAACAAATAAGAAACGTGTACACTACAACTTTTAAATTTGCCTTAAGCTTATGAGGAAGGAATAAGAAAAAATCAATCTGGCTTCCTGTCCCAGACCTAGAGTGCAGCTTCGGGCCCACCTAAAAGCGCACGACTCAAAAAGCATTGAAGACGACAATTGTTTCATAGTTAGAGGGCATCTTCGCATGCAGTAGTAGGTCAACAACACGGGCCTGATTATCATGAATCTCGCAAATAGTAATAAAAAATAAAATAGCACATGCTTCCATTTAAGGATTTACCTATTGGTTTTAGTATTATTTTCCCTACATTTGCCACGAAGGAGAACCTGCATAGAGGAACCCACTCAATACATGGAACAAGTTATGGAAAGTTTATGTGGAATTTCTTGTCATGTGATCAGGTAACGGGTGAGATTAAAAATTAACAACCAACAATAAAATGAATTTCCCGGTTTCTTTAGAATGATTTGCTATGATCAACATGCGAGCTTGTGCTTTCTGAAACTGAAACGTAAGCTGGTCAATGTGATTCTCTCAACATGGACTCTCTGAGCCCGTGGAGAGAAGTCTTGAGTTGGGATCCCTTTCCCAGAAATTAATAAACATCCAAAGGTGTCGTGGGCAACTTCGTTGAGTGGCTCGTGCTTGTATTTACTTTTTTTTTTTCCTTAGTGTGACTTTAATGCGTTTGGAGGTGAAAGGGGAATGTGTGTGCTGAACTTAACTTTGTATGCCTTCGAAGTTAGAGCAAGATAATGCGCGCATGTGCTATTACTTATAAGGACATAGCAATTGCACTCTTTCACTAGCCTGTCAATCATTGTGATCGGGCAAAGGAAGTGCTCAGTAACATGCTCTTTTATCGACCAAAAATACATGCTCTTTTCTCTTTTGAACAGAGTAAAAGAAAAAAAAATGCTCTTTACTCTTCTTTCCTTGTATTGACAATTATTCTCTCTGTTAAATGGGATTTTGAATTGGAAAAGGAATGGAATACTCTTGTAATAAGACGAGATGGGATTTCAATGTTGGGTATATTCGACTTTAGCAAAAGTATCGTATTTTTTCCGCACTTCTTTTGCACTCCGAATATTGAATAAGTGGTTTAGTTTTCTTTTCTTTCTCTTTTCTTGCTTGGTTAATTTAAAATTTGTAAATAGCTAATAGAAGTAACAAGACTTTTATGGAAATAATTGTCTAAAAACTAATAAATCTATTGTATGGCAACCAATTCCATTATAAAGCTCTTAATTTTGTCACTTTAGTCTTAAACATTGTAACAATTTACCAATTTATTCCTAAACCTTTGGACCAATTGCCAATATATACTCTTGGATATATTTGGTCGAAAATTGTAGACATAATGGTTGTCATCGGCCGTGCCATATACGACAGCCAATGTCGACGTCAACGATTTCTGGCCAAAATTGATTAGAAGAACTACATTGCAAAATCGTTAAAAAGTTTAGAAATAAATTGGTAAAATTAAAAAGTCTATAACTAGATTGACAGCAGGACAATAGATTTAATACCTTTTGGACAATTTTTTTGACTTTTAGATCATGACTAATTTGAGATCTCTAACCGAACATCAACTTAATCTCCTAAAATAGCATAAAAACAATAGCAACACCTTGTAAACTAGGGTTAAATGATGGCAGAGAAACTTTGATGCTACCGCAGAGAGAAAAAGTGAAGTCAAAACTCAAAACTGCTGGATTTAAAAGCCTTTAGGCCATATTCAGAAATATCATGGTTAGTCTGGCTTAACAAGCAGCTTCCTTATCCCCTGCTTTTACATGATACTTCCATAGATGTATTTCGTAAAATAATTGTTGCAAGGACACCACAAGTGCCAAACTTGGTATGTGTGGACATATAAGTGTCAAAACTTTCAAAAGGTACACTTAAGTGCCAAAATTGAAGAAGAAATGAACACTTAAGTGCCAATGGAGAAAATTTCCAGCCAAACAGTATGTGGCTTTTTCCGATAAGATTCTTAAATGATATGACAATTCTTTAAAAGAAATTATTCACATGGCATTGACATGGCTAGATAAGCCCAAGACAACATCGTTTTGGTCTAGATTTGATTTTTAATATAAATAATAATTAAACTAGATTTTTAAAGGAAATGATAGCAAATCATCGAGGGCCTCCATGGCCCTCGCAACCACTACGGCCCCACCATTGCCGAAAAGAGTTGATGATAGTGGGGCGAGGGCTAACCAGAGTCATCGTGCTCCAGTTAGTGGCCGGCAACCTTGGTTGATTATAGGCAAGGACCTATAGACCCTTGCCCAGATCTGGGGCGAGGGATCGTGACCTTCCCTCGATTGAGTAAGCCCTTGCTTAGATCAAGCCAGGGGCTGCCGTTGGTTGTGGTGGGGCTAGGCGGTGACCTTGTCTAACCAACGGTGGCCCTTGGCCCGTTCTAGGGAAGGGTAGGGACCCTTGCCCAATCTAGGGGAGGGCCATGACCCCTCCCCACATATTTGGGTGAGGGTCCTCACCCCCTCGCCGCATCATTGCCGGCCCTTTCTGACAGTGGTGGGGTGTCGGTGATGAGGGTCGTGGAGGCCCTTGCTTATTTGTTGTGTTTTTAAAATAATTATTTAATTTAATTTAATTAATATGTATGTTAAAATCAAATTTTGAGGCAAATTGACATTGTTTTGGGACAAGGATTGTCGAGTAAACACTCCAATCATCCATGTAAATCGGTTTTATTAATAAAATAATGCTACATCGGGTTTCCGACAAACATTGCCGATGTTGGCACTTAAGTGTCCAATTTTTAAAAAAAGTGGTACTTAAGTATATCTTTTGGAAGCTTTGGTACTTATGTGTTCACATGTGCCAAGTTTTAACAGTTGGGGTGTTCTTCTCTCAATAATTGTTGATATTTCCTTGCTTGATTCAAATGACGCTTGTGCTAATATAGAGTCTAGAGATTAGTCCCCCAATTTTCTATGTAAGAATAGCAAGAATGCCATAACTTTCTCATGATACTCAAAGGAGCACCATAACTTTTATTTCGCTCACTTAAGTGCCACATCATAATAAAATCAATCATTGAATGCCACTTCTAGCTAATCATCCTACGTGGAATTTTTTATTGGTTTCCCATTCTAATGTTGATTTTTTTTTTTTAAATTTGAATTTTTTTATTAAGTGTCCATATCAGCATTGTCAACACTAGCAATGCCATATAGGATGACCGGCGTCCATGTCAGATTTTTTGATGAGACAAATCGCCAATGGTAGTTAAGTTTTCGAATTTTCAACTTTGTGGCCCTCAAGTGGGCTTCGCACAAAATTTGTGGCACTCTTAGTGTACTTATCACAAAAATGCTTACACAGAGTTTAGGAGATTAAGTTGATGTCCAATTAGAGATCTTGAGTGGGTGAGATAATTTATTTGCTAAACATTCCATTGCATAGTTTATTGGTGGGCCTAAGGATCTCAATAATTGACGCCATCCTCGAATAATTTTTTCTAGGAAAGTTGTTTAAAAAGTTCTAAACCTACTGCACTTTTACTAATTTAGTCAGAAACCTTTAAATTTTGCCATTTAGGTTTTAAATATTTTCACATTTTGTCAATCGAGTCAATCTAGTCAATTTGGTCAATTTTGACCTGAATTCGCCAACGTGAATGGTAGTTATCCTACATGGTGTGGCTAATGCTAACGCGAACAATGTTTGATATTTTAGCAAATTTTTATTTATTTTTCTTTTCATTTTTTTTTTTTCCCATTCTTCTTCTTCTTCCTTTAGCTAGTCGCTAGGCTTTGGCGATAGCTGACAACTAGCCAGAGTTAAGGCTAGCAAGGTCAACCTCACCAGCCTCTAGCGAGCTTGTTCCTGCTGGCCACTAGTAAGGCTTGACCTTACTATTGTTGGGAGAGGTCAAGCCTTGTTGTGCTAGGGCGAGACTCAAACCTCACAACCTCATTAGAGGCAAGCGTGGCTCACTTGATGTTGGTGAGGTTGACCTTGCTGGCCCTCATCTCTAGGCAATCGCCAAGGCCTAGATACAAGCTAGGGGAAGAAGAAGATGGGAAGGGGAAAACATGAAATATATATATATATATATATGAAAAAAAATTAAAATATTATTAAAAATTATCAACATTAACGTCGCTAGTGTCCATATTAGAGATTTTCGGCCAAAATTAGTCGGATGGACCTAATTAGTAAAGTATGAAAATATTTATGACTCAGTTGATAAAATCGATGAGTTTATAATTGAATTGATAAAAGTGCAAAAGATTAAAGACTTTTTAAATAATTTTTCTCCTTTTTTTCATCTCTTCTTAGAACTTATGTCCCCAAGACGCACTTGCTACAATTCTCTCATTCTTATGTGCAGCTTTCACTATAAGAAAAGTACACGAATAAAAAAGGCACTCCTTTGTTTTCTAGCTATACTTATATTGAACATCGGCTGACCTTGATCAAACCTAAAATTTACAAAAAGTTGGCTCTCCTTTTGCTTTGTGTATGACCATTACTTTTTTTAAAATTTCCTTAAAGCTTATCAGGAAGGGGAAACAAATTCAATTTTGCTTCCTATCCCCGACCTAGAGCGTTGTAGCTTCGGGCCCACATAACAGTGCACGAGATAGAAAGTAGTGGTGACTAAGACTTGCCTTGCAATGAGGACGCAAATAATAATAATTTTGTCCTAGAAATAATTTTTCTATTTTTATTCCGTGGACGAATTTTTTAGCATAAATACTTGTTTGATAATGATATAAAATTTCCCTCACTTTGGTGGTTGTCAGGTGGCTGGCGGCGGCAATGGGTGGGCAATTATGTAGCAAGAAGAATGAATGATGAGAAAAATTTTTATTTTCCATTTTTTTCTAGAAATAAAAAGGTGAAATTTTTTTAATTCTCATTTATGTTCCAAACCATTTTCTAAACTAAAAATTTATTCCAAAAGTAAAAAAAATGAATTGTGTTACCAAACGGAATCTATTTCAAACTTGTTCCCAAAAACAGAAAAATACAACAAACAAAGAAATATGATAGTTATCATGTCCGCCTGAGAGAACATGTTTGCACGCTGATCGAATTAACCAACCAAAGTTAGCTTCAGTCCTCTAAAGGAATAAGAATCTTGTGCATACAATGGGTCGTAGGAAGAAGAAGAAAGAAATATGCCACTATAAACCTTAGATTATACTCACTACAACAATAATATCCTAAACTTTTTTTTTTTTATATCACAAAAAATTTCAGATTTGTATGTGTGATACATATACTTTTTGTCATGATTCTATCCCGGACCTCCTTTAAAAATCCAACATGGATCCAAAGTGGCACTTTTAATATGTTTTAAGAAAATGTAGCGCCACATTGGCACCATGCAAACATCACTTGAGAAAAAGATAAATAGGAAAATGGAGAACTAAAAAAGCCAAAAAAAAAAAAAAAAAAAAAAAAAAAAGGACCAAAGGGAAGAAAGAGAGAGATTACATATGGTCCAGGGTGTTTAAGGGGTGCTCCAAACATTCTGACTTTACTGGCTTGAGTTGTCGACTCTGGCGAGGCCATTAGTAAGGCCAACGCTCATGCGGATACGCTAAACACGCAATTGCAAATACATAGTCCAGATCAAACAATGCCAATTAAGTCTATGTCCTAAATCCTTTGTTTCAGTTTTATTTATGATATATTTGTCACGTTGATATAAGTTTATGAATTATTATAATACAAAAAAAATTTAAGGTATTTGTGTCACAAAAAGCAAGGGAAGTGTCTTTAGTGACCAAAAAAAAAAAAAGTAGGCATAATTTGTAATTTTTTGTGATATGAATCCTTATTTGTATTCGGAAAGAATGTCATTAACATCAAATCATGACTATGTGGTACGCGATATGAAATTTCCCTACTCTTCATCATGTTTTTCAATCATCCCTTCTAACGTACATTCTCAGAGTTTTCCTAATGGAAAGCAATAATTGTCCACAAAATTGTCCGGGTTTTCAGTACTTCCCTCCTCCAATGCCATGGAATGTTCCAGTTTTGGTATCTTTTAAAAGCAACAACACTTCATGCTGGGCCACTCTGAGGTGGATATGTGTCAGCATAGCATTGTCAACGCTACAACCGGCGGTGTTATTTTCGAAAATCGTCGTGAATTGAAACAGAAGGTTAATATTTCAAAGATAACGATCACACGGCAGTTACGGCCCCCGCCGCCAAAGTGGGAGTTGCCACTGATGCCAATGACGTCGCCATTGCTGCTGCCGTATTGTCCGTGTTGTCCATGTTGTCTGATACCGAAGACGTTGTCGTTGCTGCCGCCGTGTTGTCCGTGTTGTTATTAGATGATAGAATTACCGTGGGTAGTCATTAAATTATGCATAATGACATATCGTCTACTCTATTGTATCATAATCGAGATTCGGTACAATAAATAATTCTTTTATTGGTGGAAATAATCTCTGTGTTGGAGGGTTTATTGAATTCAGTAGTTTTATGGTCCATGGAAAAATGAATCCTCGTATCATAACAAATTATGTCTCTTTTTTGTAACTTTTAACAAAATGTTGTAATAAACAAAATCTTGAAGATTTTACAATCAACAAACGAAATTCATTTTTCTTTATCCAATAGTCATCAAGGAGGGATGATGGATCATCCGTTCTATAATTTTTTTTTTTTCATAACACCCATTATAAAAAAAGGACAAAAGATAATTAAAGAAAAAGGCTCAAAACAACTTCACATCCCCACCTAGTGTTGAAAAAAGACATCGATTGTTGTCACAACCCTTCCAAGGGCCAAATAAATTCCCGAGGTAAGTTGATGAGGGATTACTAAGTCAACAAGAGCCGTTTCTCTTATGAGGTAGCGTCTATACTGAGCACGAGCCCTCCTAAATCCTATCAATCGGAACTTGATATTCAATCCAATTATGCAATTCAAATTATCTTGGAATTGCCACTAACTTGTTATGAGTCGATTAAGAACTCGAATAGGATATGGGAATGCATTTCACTATTGTGAATTAGAGATTCGTAAGTTGATTTAATTACGTTGGATTAATCTAAAGCCCGAAACCTCTTCTCTTTAAGAAAACGATTTATATGCGATTTTCTTCAATTTTTTTCCCTTAAATCCTATAAACATATAAAAAGTGACTATGCATACTTATTCAAGCAAACAAATAAATAAATAAACGATCAGGCAATAATAATAATAAGCTAATGAAATAAATAAATGACAAGAAAAATAGAGGACAAGAGTTGTATCGAGCAAAATTAAAAATAAAAAAACTTTTTATTAATGCTCAGGACAAGACCCTGTGAGCTATAAATGTAAGTTCAATATAAACTCTCCAAGATATGCTTAATGCTCAATGAGGAAAGTGAATCTATGATATGTCATGACTCTCTCCTAGATTAACTAAACGTGGAAATAAATATGAACTAAATCTCATTTGCTTGAATCAACCTATATTCCATATGCACAATAATTTGGATCCTAAATCACACTCACACTTTGCAATGAGACTTGTGCATTAACGAAATTTTGCACTAATAAATCATCAATTTAAATTTAGGACTTTTCAAATTTAGACTTCCTGTTGAGGTTAGTGTACACTAGGGGTAAACATGATTTCAGGGTAGAACTGGAAATTGGATAATCGAACTGGTTCCAAGTTTTAGGGAGAGCTGGTCCGGTTCCTGGTTCCTATTCTTAAGAACCTATATGATGCAGTTCGGTTCCTGATTTCCTAGAGAACCGAATTAAGAACCAGAAATTGGACCGAGAGCCTAAAATTGAGACTATTTATCCACATTGACCCCTGCAAGTATTCTTGTGGTTTAGTGTTTTATAACAATGCGTCTCTTTGAGGGGTAGTTCAATACATGATTTGAAGAGAAGTGAATACTCCCAGCATTAAGAAATATATGTAGCACTAATAGTGTGGCTTACATGAAAGAACCCAAAACATCCGTTATTATAGTAGTTGGTAAACTTTTTCTAGAAGTTATGTGGGGAAAACCATGGTGGAAATAAAATAGGGGGCCGTTTGCAAGAAAAGAATCAATGTCAATCAGAGTATTTGCATTAATGAGTAATTTTGTACATACTGAAAGTTTAAGGTTTTGAACCAGCTTTGGGTAATCACAGGGATGTTAGATTCTTTCTTCTAATTCCCTTCTTTTTAGCCAACAAATGCCCCATTTTTTTCTTGTTACAAGAGATTTAATGAAGGTCCAATGATTTTCAGATAGACCCTGAAAGTGACCTTAGAACTTATGCCAGGATGGCTTCCAAGATATGCAGTGTAGGTTTTAAATAGGTTCTGATAAGTAGGTTTCAGGCAGAACTTGAATAGAACAAAAATTGTGCTTCTTGATGTGCGTAGAAGTGACGAAAACAAATACAGAACAATGGAGGAAATTGAAGCGAAGATAAGATAACCATGAATTGAACATGTAAGGCAACATGACTACATGCGAACGGGTGTTGGAAGAGATTCGGGATGCATTATGTGGGCAAAACATGGCCGAGTTCCTACGATCCATGCATAGATCGAACAGACGCATTCAGCACATAATCACAAATTCAGGCACGCAATCCAAGCCAATACGATGAAGAATCAACATAGGTTTATTCAAACATGCAACTAAATCGATTACTAATAAGTACAATGAAAATAGAAAACAAGCAAAAAGACCAACAGGAGGCTAAACACTCGAAGAAAGGCAGGGCACCAACGCATGCAGGACTGATAGTTTAAACCTCCTTGCGGATTCAAATAACGATTAGCACTGTACTCAATGGCTACCGAAAGCACGCTTAATCAATTCTTATGGGAATAATTTTTACTTTAGGACAGTAAGTGGCTCAACATTTCATCTCTTTGCTTTGCCCATACCATCCCAGGAAAACCCAAAGTTACTGAAGGATTGGCCTATCCCGATTACGTAGCCAGTTAAGAGGGCCATAGAAGTATCACGAAATACAATCACCCAAACCGAAAAAAAAGAGAAGAAGGAAAAGCATTCAGTAAAGTCAATCCCAAAGAGAGAATGAGACGTCAATCAACACTTGGGAAGATCCGCAGGTGGAGGAAGCAACTTCTGATTGGGTAGCTTCCCATCTAAGACAAGCCATGCCATCTTCAAGCCCCAACTGCTGTGAACTTCCAAGTGGCAGTGCATGAACCACACCCCTATATGATGATCACTTTCTTTAGCATCGATCATTAAAAAAGAAATTGCAAAGTTAGACACAATAACGGACCCCATAAGATTTTACCATGTTCTTTAGAAACATAAAAATGACAGAGTACTTGCTATTGCTTTATGTATGTTTTTCTTCAGATTTTTTTCTCACCTGGGTTATCAGCTAAAAACCTTGTGGCAACCCAACCCCCAGAAGGCACACCCACAGTGTTCCTCTCAACTGGGTCAACAAGATTGAAGTTTGCAGGGTCCTTATTTGGGTCAAAATTGCCAAATCCTTGTCCCACAACAAAGAAGTTGAACCCATGCAAGTGAAGGGGATGGCCTTCAGCACCAAGGATGCTCGTGTCCTGCATAATAAGCTCAACACTGGTATTAAAAGGCAAGACCACCAGTTTTGTTCCATTGCCCACATTTGTGTTGTTGGGTGGGGTCCCAGTAAAGTTGAATATGGATTTCGGGTGGCTCGGGAAGTCCGGGCTGTAGACTCCGTTCGATTGACCAGTGTAGTGTGCTTGAAGGAGGGCAGTGGTCGGCATTGTAAAAGATACATTGTTAACAGCAGCAGTAAACATTGTCCCATATGGTCCTTGGCAAGTTTGGTTGCCCTGACATGGAATAGTTCCGAGACTGACTGTGAAGAAGAACCTCCGGTCAACCTTTAGAGGAACATTGGCGGGAAATTGTGGGGTTGCTAGACTCCGGAGCTTAGTTGTAAAATTTGTCGCAAAGGCTGTGTCGTTCAAAGGTGGGAGAGTCGGTTTAAAAAGCGGAAGTTGCTTAATTGAAGGAGATTGATGAGGTTCGTTCAGTGGTGGTTCATATTCTAAAATGCCCGCAACGGTAGAGTTGTCGAATGTACCTAGACCAGTCACATAAGGCCTTGCAGTCATGAGGAAAGTGGCTTTTGGGTAGTAGGGTTTTGTCTTAATAAGGACATTTGTGGTCTGTCCAGGGGCTATTAGGAGTGTCTCAGTCTCAAAGGGTTTCAAATAAGTAGCATCTGCTTCGACCACAGTAAGTGTGTGGTTTGCAATGCTAAAGAAGAGCTCATCATTGAGTACAGCATTGATTAAGCGAAGAAGGTAAGTCTTTCCTGGCTTCACTTTGAGACGGTATGTATCTGCAAGAATTCATTTGGTGAAATTTTTGCTCCAGTTTTCATTTGGATGTTTCTAGAATTTCTATGGAAATGAGAGTTTCACATAATCCACGATGCAAGATGTGATACCTTTGGCAGAGCAATTATATAATGGTCCTGGAAGTCCATTGATGGTATAGGCATCGGAAACATTAGGTCCACCACCGGTTTGCAGGGCTTGACTAATGATTGCCTCGGTATCTGAATTAAACCATTCACCTGAAATTTTGTAGCCTTAGTTAGATTCTCCATACACAAAAAATTAATATTAAAGCAATGTTGAGCTTGGATCAGTCTCATCTCTAATGCGTTACCAAAGATGATGGGGATTTCTTTGTGAGGCTTCGCGAATGGGTAAGAATCATTATGTTTGGGAAGGATGATCAGAGAACCATAGAGAGTTGACCGTAACCATGATATATGCGCATGCCACCAAAGAGTGCCTCTTTGGCCTACAATGGTGTAGTTGTACACATAACTCTGGTTAGTTTGTATTGGGCATTGAGTCACGTATGCAGGACCATCTGCCCATCCCGACTGAAGTTGTCGAACTCCATGCCTATTTGGTGTAGAAAACACAAAAGGAAATAAATTCTCTCAGTTGAACACCAGCTTAGGACTAGACTATGAAAGTGTCTCTATTGACTACATTAATCAACGATGGTTTGTAGGTTATCGACTCAGTTGCAATTTTTCATACCAATGAATTGAGATGTTGTTTGGGACATGGTTAACCACTTCAATTAGAAGTCGGTCGCCTTCTCTGGCAATGACTCGTGGGCCCGGAAATTTCCCATTTATAGTGACCATACTTTTGGTGTAGCATAAACGCGTTACATTTGCAACATGACCTGCTTTCATGTGTTTAGAAAGAAAAGATCACAATAGGAATTGTCATCACACAGGTCCATGTACATATCGTATACATAGTTCGAGTGTAGAATACAATCTCATTTCAAAAATAGTTTCATTGACGATTTGTGCATACCTTGAACTTGTAATGTCTGGTCACGCCTTCACTGGCGACGAGAGCAGGATCAGGAAAGAAGCATGAGGCAAATAATGGGACGAGAAAGAAACCGGCGAGGGGACATGACTGGAGGAAAGAAGCACCCATTTTCTCTCTGCTCAACCTCACTTCTCTTTTAGCAGAACAGAGGAAACAGATGGGCGTAAAAGTTGAGAAAACTTGTGGATGTAGTCTGAACTGCTTGTGGATACGGCATGACCAATCTCCTAGAGTATATATAAACAAGTGTTCCTAGCTAACTTGGTAGTAAATATGCATAATTTATTACATAGAGAAGCTGGAACAGCTCCGTATCATCGGTTGTTTAAACAAGTTAAGAGTGAGGCCAAAGTCCATTTTGACCTCCTTCCCCTTCAAGCCAAACTTTTCATGCTGGGCAAAGTAAAATTACTCTCATCTCAAGCTCCATCACATTGTGACAATAATATAAAGTACTGGAAACAAGGTATAGCATTTACTCCTAATAATTATACTAAAGCGCAAGAGTGATTGAAGATCACGAGGCATTTTGAATAAGAGCAATCTTTTTTAATTATTACATTCTAATTGTCAATGATATTATATAAGAGATTCTTATTTTCTATAGAATATTATCATATGTTAGAGACAACTATGATATTATTGTCTATTATCTATATCAATTAAGATTACATAAATAGCTCTTTTGATTGTACATTATCTTTGATAGTCTTTCATAAAGCCTATAAATAGGCTGATGTAATTTTCATTATAGTATATCGAAATATGTACTATTCTCATGTAACTTGTTGCACCCGGTGCATTTAGTTTTTTACACAATTGAAGACTCCAATACCAAGTTGAAAACTAAGAAAGATATGCAAAGAAAAAGTAATTGTTACATGTGTGTTAATTTGATATTTTTGTGAAATCAATCCTTAATTTGGGATTATGATGGAATTTGGATCTCGCTGGTCATGACCCATGAATCTTCCGAAATTTTTTTGCCTTTAACATCCATCACCGCTGCCTCGACTCCATTGACCCAAAGGCAAGTCCACTTGTCTATAAAATTCGCTATGTAATATGAGAATCTTTCTTTGTGGGACATTCTTATTTTTCTAGGTGTAAATTAATTTTGTTTAGGCTTTAATTTATAAAGGCGGGGAATCTATGGTCTCTAATCTCTCTCTAGTGGAATAGGGATCTTAAATTATTCGAACCACTTTTGCCTCGTCTCACTTCGCGGAACGGCGCTTTAAATTTCTTTTTCCGAGCAATAAGCAAAAGTGGCACCGCCCTCTTCCCCGTGTTCTCCAAAATAACCCTGGTGACGTCACTTAGCCTCAGCACCGCTTCGTCATGCGCCAAGGTCATTGATGTCCATCTACCTCGCGGAAAGGTGTTAGCGAATATTCTCATTTTGCTCCTTGTCCTCGAGCAAGAGAGCAGCTCCAGGCCCACTAGACAGCGCATGAAACAGAAAGCAGCAGAGACGACGATTGCTTCGTAGGGAGAGAGAAGTTTCGCGTGCAGTCCAAAGGAATACGAGGAATCTTTTGCATGCGATGGGTCATACGTCAGCGACGCGAGCTTGATTATCAAGAATCTCGCAATAATAGAAATCTCAAATTATGCTCCCGGTGATGCTAATACCTCATTTTTTTTTCCTTTTGTGTGGTAAAAAATCCTAAAATTTCATTTGTGTGGCACATGTATCCTTGTCATAATTTCATCCAAGATCGCTGTTAAAATTTTGCATGGATCCAGTGTAATATTATCAATATTTTTCGAGACAAAAGTGGCATCGATGTGGTGCCATGTGAACACCACACCAGAAAAAAGATTAAAAAGAAAATGAAGAACTAAAAAAACCAACCAAAACAAAAATAGAAAATTCGAACCGGAGGAGAGAGAGATTGCTGACGGTCAGGGTGTTTAAGGGGCTCCACCACCATTCCAACTTCTCCGGCGAGAGCTGCCGGCCCGTCAGGCCATCGGTGAGGGTCAGCCAGCGCTTGCATGGATACCTTGACACTCGTTGTCTATGGTTGAAGCAAAGCAGATGAAAAAGTCGGCACAGGACAGGGGAAAACAATATGTGCTGATGTCGAACAGAAAAACCGGTTTCTTACAACTCGAACATGCTTTCAATTTGGGAAGAACATAGCATTTCTCTTTAGAAAGAGTAGACGCAACTCCACTGCAAGTGCATGTAGCATCGCATTCGATATAGTGCCCTCAGACGCCACACCCCACAACTGCCGCCTCTGCTGCCCTTGCCATCCTACCGCCCCCCTTGCCGTTCCGTCACCGGGCCAACCCCTCTTTGGTCAAAGGCAACCCCAATGATACTCGTCTCTCCCTCTTTGTTTTTGTTTTCTGTATCTCTGCAACTTGTTTCTTTGTTCTCTATTCTCCATGGCCGATGAGCTCAAGGACCATGAACCCTGCTGCAGTGTTGAGCTCGAGCAGCATATCAGGCAAGCTCTGACACGCCGCTCAAATTCGATGACATCTAGCTCAATGCCATCTAGCTTGAGCTTCACCTGCGGCTTCAAAGTCAATCTTGAATTTAGCTATTAAATGAAGATGTAATTTATTATTTAAATATTCTAACGTTACGTGTCAAGCTACGATCGTGGCAAGGAGCTTGAACTTAAATCTGGGGGTTGAGCTTTGCCACACATTGAGCTCGACCTCAAATTTGCCATCAAGCTCCGGCGCGGTGTTGAGCTCAAAGAGTGCAAAGAGGCCCGGACGAAGGAAAGATGAAGAGGTGGGTGCCGGGGACTAGCGGTGGAGGCTGTTATCTGATTTGGGCACGCCCAAAACTGGGCAACGTGTGTACAATTGGGTAACGATAATCATGTGAGAGTCGGCCAACCATGGTTGAGGGCCCACGGGGTCCAGCAGCCCTTGCCAGCAAACCCGAAAGGATGGCGACCTCCTTTAAACAACCCCGACCATCTGTAATCTCTCTCTGTCCTCTGGTTTGAAATTTCATTGTTTTCTTCGGATAGCTTTCTTTGTTTTTCTTTCTCTTTTCAATCTTCTTCTTCTGATGTGGCGCCAGCGCCACTTATCATCAACAAAAACTTAATAGTAGGACGTGAAATTTTTAAAAGGCAATCTTAGGACAAAATTGTGATGAAGGATATAAGCATTATATGGGTACAAGTTTGAAGTTTTTAGAGATAACAAAAAAAAAAAAAAGCTTGGGCTACTGTAAAAAGAACAGCTTGATCTAAGTTATTAAATTTTTAAAGGAATAGACCCTATAACAATTTTCAATTTTTTATTATTTGATTTTTCTTGGGCCAAAACATACTATTGCATTGTTTTTTTTTTTTTTTTACTTGGGAGTAAGGAATGGGAAAAAGACTTGTCACATGATAAATTGTTATGTTATTATCATGTTTCCAACACGCCTGTGATGAGGGATAGAAGAGAGCCATTACAATGAGAGACCACCTAATGAAAATTCGCACTTCTTTACTGGTTGTGTGAGAATTATACCAATAACATCACCCACTAGTTTGCCCAGTTTTTCTTGATAAGGTACGCCTAAGCACCTCCTTCAACCCTTCGATTTATACTATATCCTGTTAAATCCAATTTCAATCATCTAGTTCTCGCACTATGGTCATATAATCTTCTTGATCTATGTGATCAAAAAGTGTTTCTTTTCTAATAAAGTACCGCCCTCTTTTTGAAGAACTACTTCTTTCTGATGGGATTTGATGCTTCAAAATATGTTTGTAAACTCATCACTTGCACAAAGTTACAGAGAGTTTTCTTGATTAAGAAAGATAAGGGTGCGCATGATAATCATTTCGTTTATATTTTAAGACTATTTTTATATTTTAAACTTGTTTTCGAAATAGAAATCCGTTCGATGACGTAATTTCATATTTCTGTTTTTGGAATAAATTTTTACTCTAGAAATAGATTTGGAATAGAAATGAAAAGTAATTTTATTTATTTATTTCTGGAACAAAAATAAGAAATAAAAACTCTTCTTATCACTCGTCTTCTCTACTAATCAACCGCCCATCTACTGTTTGCCCCCCTCCCACCCCGGCCGCTTGTCATCGCCGCTTGTAATAGAAAAGTTTTGTGTTGTTATCAAACGAAATTCTATTCCAAACATGTAGAAATTTTGCATCATCATTAAATACATATTTTTGTTCGAAACTCAACTAGAAATTAAAAAAAAATATTTCTTTTTGAGAAATTAATTTTTCATCAAAATAATTATTATTTGCGTCCTCACTATCCACAAAATTGCCCGGGCTACCCGTACTTCCCCCCTTCATTTATCCCGAATTTGGCCAACAAAAACATATCGTGGTGGGATAAAACAAACAATTTGGCAGGGATCTTAAGGGCACAAACGGCATGAGTCATCGTTGGCATTGTAGTCCTTTTTTACAATTGTCGTGGTCCTAAGGGCACAAACGGAACTTTGTCAATAAAACCGCGAATCTCCTTTGGTATGGACAATGTAAGCTTGTCCTTGTCGCAAGGAATCTTCTCCAAAGGACAATAATCTGGAAGCTTCTGTGCATTTTCTTGCAGTTATCTATTATTTCATAGTATACAAGTTTCCTGGTTCCACAAGAAAATTAGTGGTGGTGACGGCGCCATTAATCTAGAAGTAGTTTCGATGCTGTCAGATCATCATTTTCCGCCCTCATATCATGCGTTTCCAGAACTGTGGCCAAGAAACGAAACTTTTTAATACAGACGTGCAGTCATGTCCATCGAAATATCAACCTAAACTCACATTTATTATAAATCGGTACTCATGTTACATGTATCACATTAATCACAAATTAACTTTTTTATTATTAAAATTCTCGAACTCATACATTTATGCCACATTTATCTCAAACTAGGACAACCGTATCTTATTTACCACACATTGGGAAAAATCTAGGGTTTTTGTGAGGATAAATTTGGCATGAGCATTCTAATTTGGGATAAATGTGGCATAAATGTACCAATTGAAAGTTTTTTATCATAAAAAAATAATTTTGGGTAACTATGGCACGAGTTTACTAGTTTGAAAGTTTTTGTAATATAAAAATTAATTTTAAGAAAATGTGGCACGGGTTTATTTTGAGTTTTTAGTAGTATTAACACAAAGTTTATAAACCTTAAAAAAATTACTTTACTAGTATAAGTGTGCTTAATTTGAATAAATGGTGATACAAAGAGTGAATCACGTAGTAATTTTTTTAAATATTAATATTAATATCATTTCTAAATTCAAATTAATTCATTCAAATTTTGCTATGTTTAAGTTTAGGTTTCTTAGTAATTTTCATATTTTATCATGACCTTTTCTAAGATCATTTAAGTTCAATGTTGAAAGTAATATGACATTCGAGCTTTTTATTCTAGTATTATTTTGCCTGATATTACTATTTTAGCTTTCATTAAATTATGAATTTATTGAGATTGTATTGGACATTAAGTTATTTATCGAGTAATCTCCATATCCGATATGTTCTTTACTTGTGCCAAGTCCTCCATATGAAGGCACTTAATTTAAGTTATCAATTCTTCCTAGGTTCTTTCTAACTATAAATATATCTTCCACATTTTCGGATCATTTGTGTAAAGATCAAGAGAAGTATAAAGTCATCAACCACGGGAGAAGAACATAGAAAAGTTAAAATTTGTGTACGGCGCTCACTTTAGCACATTTTCAGATCATTTAAGTGCCACTTTTAAAAAAGAAAAAAATGATTACTTAAGTGCCAACTTTGATTTGGGTTGTCGAAAATTTGATGTGGCTATATTTTATTAATTTCTTAATCATACATGGCTCACCAGCATGCCCAATCAACATATAAATCCTAAACAACATCATCTAAAAATTGTAAATGGTGATCGTTTGAATGTCAAATTTGATTTAAAATAAAAACTACAGTACTTGTCATTTTTAAAAGGCAGTCACTTCAATACCAAGTATGTCACATGGACTGGATTTTTTTAAATTATATGCCAAGTCATATAAAAAAATGTATTTATAAAAGCCACATATTATTTTTGGCTAGAATTTCTCGTTGTTCGCAATTTTTTTTTTTTTTTTTTTATCATTCTTACTCTAACTCTCACTCTCAAATTTTTATCTTACCTCCTTGTAGGTCATGTGAATTAGAATCCACACATAAAATTAAATAATCCACACCCCAACTCCCTGAGAAGTTAGGGATTCGAACCCTCACCTCTCCCTTCCCAATGCGGAAAGGTAGCCATTGGGACAAATCCTAGTGGTTTCGTAGTTGGCAATTATGTAGTCATTTTTTCTACGACTTAGCACTTAAATGATCTAACAAAAATTCTTGGTACTAAATAAGCATCGTACATAACTTTTAGAACTTTTAATGTTATTCTACCCATAACCACATACTTTTAATGTTGACACGATGATCAACATTTGCCCTCTCAAAACTGTTAATTATGTCTTCAATTTGAGATTGTGTATGAACTCGATTTAATTGGAGGATGTAGATTGGTTTGTTAAATTGAATTATTAGATTAATCACAACATGCTTATCCAAAATAGAAATATCTGGATTAAAATTCCTCATTAAAGAAGTTTCCTAAATTGCATCAAGGAGGGGGCCACACATATATACACTAGTTCGTATTTTGACAAGTGTAGAATAATCACTTGTGTCTTTGCAGAGTTGTGTTTGACTAGGAAATTACTAAAAATGTCCAAAATCTATTATATATGTATCAATTCATTCATCAACTTTTCAATTTGATCAACTTAGTCATAAACATTTTGGCAATTTGTCAATGAAGTCCTTCTGACTAATTTTGGCCAACAAATGCTAACATGATTGCAGACCATTTTATATGGCATGTCCAACGCTGACGTGGACAATTTTTTTGCATGTCTTTAGTTTGTGATAGGGTTTTCCTAATATAATAGTTTTTGGATTATTGTGAAGATAACATCTTATTTTTGAAGAGGTAAGCCCCATATCAGTTTAAACAATTTATAATTATTTGTTATTTGGTTTTTTATACTCTAGAATAGACTATTATTCTCATAGTAGATTAAAGATTATCACTCAATTATTTTACTTTGTGATACTAAACTTAGTCTAGTGACATCTAGTAAACAAGAAATTTTAAAGAGAGTAATAACTTCCTTTTTATTGTTTATGTGTGTTACTTTGTTGATTCCATGCTTTGTTTAGTTGTTCGGCGACAGTTTACATGCTCAACCACTTTATATTTGCCAAACCAATAAACAAAACAAATAAGCACATGTACATTACAACTTTTAAATTTGTCTTGAGCTAATGATGAAGGAAAAAGAAAAAAGAGTCAATACCCTGAAAAATCCCAAATTGATAAACATGTGATAAATTTCCCTTAACTTTGATAAATTTAACCAAAACCGATAAACTTGTGACAAATTTATCCTATGTTAGTTTTTATTAAATTATGCTATCAAATTACTCGGTTGGATAACACGTGACAATTGACTGATGTACTAGTTCAGGATTTTACTTTCTGTTTGTTATAGTTGTACCATTTTTGTATTTTTTTAATATTAATTTAACTAAGAATATATTGTCACAAATGTACTAGTTTGAGATTTTTTTGCAGTCAAATAAACTAGTTTGAGATAAATTTATCACAAGTGACTAAATTGGGATATTTTTATAGTCATTTGAGGTAAATCTATCACGAATGTCATGATTTAGGATTTTTTAGGATAAAAAGATTAATTTTTGATAAATTTATCATAAATATATTAGTTTAGAGTTTTTCATGTATTAATCCAAAGAAAAACTCAACTTGGCTTTCTATCCTAGAGCCTAGAGTGTAGCTTCAGGCCCACTTAAAAGCGCACGACTCAGAAAGCATTGAAGACGACATTTGCTTCATAGTAAGAGAGCATTTTCGAATGCAGAGCCAATAGCATGGGCTCTACTATCATGAATCTCGCAAATAGAAAAAGAAACACATGCTTCCATTTAAGCATTTACCTATTTTAGTATTGTCCCTGCATTTGCCGTGAGGGAGTACCTGCCTAGAAGAACCCACTTCAATACATGGAACAGGTCATGGAAAGTTTACGTTGAATCTCGTCATGTCATCCAGTAGAGGGCCCGTTGACCCCGCGGAGAGAAATCTACATTTGGGATGCCTTTCCACGGTCACCAGAAATTAATAAACATCCAAAGGGGGGTGTAACTTTATGGGGTGGATTGAATCTGTGTTTGTTTTTATAGTGGGGTCGCTTTGTGTCCTTATTGCGTTTGTAGGTGAAGGTGAACGTGTGTGCGAATGCATGGAAGCTGAATTTAACTTTGTATGCCTGAGCAAGATAATGCACGCATCTGCTAATATTTCTAAGTATGTAGCACTTGCCCTCTTTCACTAGAGTCGTCGTCATGATTCATTCATGCACATTTTAAAAAGGAGCGGCTAAAGAAGGTGCTAACCAACATGCACTTTACTCTTCTTATTATCTTAATTAAATGGGATTTTGAATTGGATAAGGATTGGGATACTTTCGTAATAAAAAGAGATGGGCTTCTTCACTGATTGAAGCAATTGTGTGGTCTTAGGAGGAATCATCTCCATCATAGTATAAGTCTGGTATTTTTTGTGCACTTCTAATGGACTCCAAGTTGAATAAGTGGTTTAGTTTTTTTTCTTTTTTCCTCCTTTTTTTCACTTGCACAATTTAAAATTCGTAAATAGCCAATAAAAGTAGTAAGACTTTTAGGGAAATAATTGTCTAAAAAATCATAGACCTTGTATGGCAACCAATTCAGTCATGAATTTTTAATTTTACCAATTTAGTTCTAAACATTCTGATGACTTACAATTTAGTCCTAAATTTTTGGACTAATTGCCAACATATATTTAGAGCTAATTTTGGTTAAAAATCACTAATGTAATGACCATTGTCGGCCATGCCACGTAGGATGACCAGTATTTACATTAGCGACACTGAAAAATCATTACTGTTAATCATCGGGGAAGACACCGAGCTGGCTAATGGGATTCTATTAACATGGGTCCGTCGACCCCTTAGAGAAAAGTCTACAGTGGGATGCCTTTCCACGGTCACCAGAAATTAATAAACATCCAATGGAGTGGATGGAGTCTGTATTTGTTTTTATAGTGGGGTCGCTTTGTGTCCTTAATGCGTTTGTAGGTGAAAGGTGAATGTGTGTGCGAATGGATGGGAGCTGAATTTAACTTTGTATGCCTGAGCAAGATAATGCACGCATCTGCTAATATTTATAAGCATGTAGCACTTGCCCTCTTTCACTAGAGTCGTCGTCATGATTCATTCATGCACATTTTAAAAAGGAGCGGCTAAAGAAGATGCTAATCAACATGCATTTTACTCTTCTTATTATCTTAATTAAATGGGATTTTGAATTGGATAAGGATTCGTAATAAAAAGAGATGGGCTTCTTCAATGATTGAAGCAATTGATGTGACCTTGAGAGAAATCAACTCCATTGGAGTAAAAGTATGGTATTTTTTTTGCCCACTTCGGACTCCGAGTTGAATGAGTGGTTTAGTGTTTTTTCTTTTTTTTTTTTTTTCGCTTGCACAATATAAATTTCATAAATAGTTGATAAAACTAGTGAGACTTTTAGGGGAATAATTGTCTAAAAAATTATAGATTTATTGTAGGGCAACCAATTTAGTCGTAAATTTTTTAATTTTGTCAATTTAGTCCTAAATTATTTGATGAATTACCAATTTAGTTTTAAATCTTTGGACTAATTACCAACATGTCCCTCTAGCTAATTTTGGTTGGAATCGCTGACGTAATAGCCATCATTGGTTGTGCCACATAGGATGGCTGATATCTATATCGGCGATTATTAGCGAAAATTGATTAGACTAACTATATCGACAACTTGTCAAAATGTTTATAACTAAATTGATAAAATTGAAAAATTTATGACTAAATTGAAAGCCATATAATAGGATTAGTACATTTAGATCTTGACGAATTTGAGATCTCTAACCGGACGTCAACTTAATCTCCTAAAATAGCATTAAAACAGTGGCAACGCCTTGTAAACTCGGACTAAATGATGGCATAGAAACTTTGATGTTACGGCAGAGAGCCAAAGTGAAGTCAAAACTCAAAGTTGCTGGATTTAAAAGCCTTTGGGCCCCATTCAGAAATCTCATGGTTAGCCTAGCTTAACAAGCAGCTTCACCAAAAAAAAAGAAAAAAAAGAAGCAGCCTCCTTATCCCCTGCTTTTACAAGATACTTCCATATATGTATTTCGTAGAATAATTGTCAATATTTTCTCGTTAAATTCTAAACGACGCACGTGCCAATATAGGACTTTGTGTCGCTAGTTTTATTAATAGAACAAAAAACTCATTATACAGTAAAAATGTGGCAACATCTTTGGCAAAAATATTTTATTCTAAAGGTGGATCGAGATTTTAGATGGAGAAAAAAGAAAACATTAATCCAAATGTCAAGGTAACTAAAATAGATGTTAGCTCTTCATTGAAATTCCGGAGGGTGGTGGGCACCGCCGCCACCTTGATACACCATGATCCGGCAACCGAGTGCAGTTTTCTGCAATAAACATTGATTTTCGAGGATTATCGTGGAAGCAACGGGAATGAAAAGAAAAAAAATTGTCCCAATCCAAGCTGACGATAAACTAAGTGCATGGGCTCATGGACCAAACTATAAAAAGAAAAATAGGTCTATGCGGTTTTTGTAAAATAGAAGAAGAACATGTTTGTGGACTAAAGCCCGTTTCGAAGCAAGCTCAAGAGGCAACAGAGACAAGGGGCCTAATGTCTTGGGTTTAAAAGGGTGAAATGCTTTCTCTGATAACCATTCCATTACATGGTCCATTCGTGGGCCTTCAACGTCAGAGTAACTCGGCCCACTTTTATTGTCCTAGAATTAGTGTAGTTATAGGGATGGGTTTGGCAACTTGCCAAATAATGACTAATTCTATTATTTTATTTTTGGGAATAAATTTCAAATGATTCATTTGATAAATTTTTTGTTTGCAAGAACAAATTTACTCTCAAGAATAGATTTGAAACAGAATTAAAAAATAAAAAAAAAAGTTGGTTTTTTTTCTTCCTGAAAACAATATCAAAATTAAGCAAAATCAAATTTCTTTTCTCTTTTCCATTCTTCTTTTCTTCTCGTTCTTCTTCCTCCTCTCTTCTTCTTCCACAATCGCTGCCATAGTCTATTGCTGTCAGCTGCTAACGACCGATTGTGCAAGGTCCAATGAGCTCGCTAATGGCCAAGCAAGCCTCGCTCAAGCCTCTCTCGGACACCAACAAGGCTTTGCCTGGCCGGACGAGACTTGCCCAACCACCGGCAAGCCTCACCTAGCTGGGCAAGGCTCCAAGCCTTGGTTGGGCAAGGTTGAGCCTCCCCTAGATCTAGCAAGGCTAAGTCCTATTGGATTTGGCAAGGTCATCGGGTGATGCCAACCTTGTAGTGGCTTGACAAGGTCGAGCCCCACTAACTACTAGGCAAGCTCAACCTCGCCAAATTTGGGGAGGCTCCTCGCCCAAACTAGGCTCGACCAACAAGGCACGACCTCGCTAAGGGCTAACGATACTCCAGCGAGGTCATTGACCCTTGTCTAGGTGGCCGTCAATTGTCAGGCCGATCATCTTGAGGCCAACAATTAGCCAAAGCTTGAAGAAGAAGAGAAAGAAAAGAAAAGAAAAAAGAATAGAATTATTAAAAATTAAAGAAAATGGTTTGAATTAGGAATTTTAAATACAGTACCAAACGTAATTCTGTTTCAAGAATATAAATTTTTTTGCAGTTATCGAATGCTTTCAAATGCTTAGAAATTATCTTCGAGAATAAAATAACAAAGAATCATTTATGATTGAAAATTGTTCTCAATAATAGAATGATTGCCAAACATACCCTAATTCTTAGTCCCTATTGATAACATTAGGTAGCTGCAATTTCCACCATAATTTTTATTAAAGTTGTTGTTCACCAAAATGCCTTCAAATTGAAATTCAACTTAAAAAAAAAAAAAAAACTATTGTCTCTTTATTTTGCTCACGGTGGGATGTCACTCTCCCTCCTTCTAAGATGATGTTTTTGTGAGCCTTTGAAGTTTGAGTAAAAATAATGCACGAATATGCTAATATTTAAAATCGTAGGGATTGAAGTCCTCATGGTTCATTTGTGCACATTAGAAAAGGGGAAAAGTGCCTATCCATTATTATGATGGGCTAAAGAAAAGTGCTAAATAACATGCCCTATACTCTCCTTTCCTTGAATTGACTCTTGTTATTTAACTTGAGTGGGTTTTTTTTAAAAGGAATTGGAATAGGATACTCTCGTAATAAGAAGAGACGGGATTCCAATTTCATGCATATTCGACTTCAGTAAATGTATGGTATTTTTTCCCGCACTTATAATAATTGGACTGTGAATTTTGGATAAGTGATTTCGCTTTTTTTCCCCTCGCACGATTTACATTTCATAAATTCAAAAAAAGATTCAATAATAGCAAGATTTTCAGGTCATGACTAATTCAAGATCTGTAACTAGGCATCGACTTATCTCTTGAAATAGCAATAATTATAATGGAAAAATCCACACAAAAAAAATCCTAAATTATGTTTACTGTGACACATTTATCCTTTTTTTTTTGTAACACAAAAAACTTCAAACTTATTTTGTGTGAAACATTTACTTTAAATATATTTTGTGATACAAAAAATCATAAACTTATAACCATGTGACACATTTACCCCCAAATTATTTTTTTGTGATATCAAAAATCTTGAAATTGTACTCATGCAACATATTTACCCTGAATTTTAAGGTAAATGTCTCGTGTCAATATAAGTTTAGGATTTTTGGTGTTCCATAAATGTGTCACACTAATATAAATTTGGAATTACTATGTTATATAAGTATAAGTTTGGGGTTTTTTATGTGTTATAAGATAAATTTTGAGGTAAATGTGTCATGATAGACATAATTTAAGATTTTTGGTTGTTTTTTTCTCTAATAATAATGGAGATGCATTGTAAACAAGGACTAGTGATGGCAGAGAAACATGGATGATATGGCAGAGAGCGAAACCGAAGTCAAAATTTAAAGGTGCTAGATAGCTTCCGAAATTTCAAGGTTAGCCTAGTTAGGCAAACGGTTGCGACTTGTAAACGCTATAAGAATGGTGGTTCATTCGAGGAACCTCCTTTACTCTCTAATTTTACAAAATACTTCTTTCTAAGCAATATACATTATATATCTCATGGAATGATTGCCGATATTTCCTTGCTAGATTTACACAAGGCCTGTATTAATATCCTATTACCGACAATCAATGGAATTAAAAACTCATTAGCCTATGAGATTGAGGCAGTAGTTTTGGCGAAAACATTTTATTTTAATGGTGGACCAAGAATTTTGATAGAGGAATTTCATAAAGCAAGATAACTAAAATAGTTGTTACCCTTCATCAAAATTCCGGAAGGTTGGGGCACGGCCATCTAAATCCTGTACCAAATTTTGCCAATTACACAAGTTTAAGCATTTAAGATTGATTTTTAAAGGTTCATCTTTGAAGCGATGGATACTAAGAGTTTGTTTGATAACTATTCTGTTCGCGGAAATAATTTTTATTTAGAAATAATTGTTTTTTTTTCTAAAGTATGTTCCCTAAATGAGTTTCTAAGCATTCGAAGGTATTTAGGCTACGTTTGACAATCGGGATAAAATTCGGGATAGGATATGATTTATCTTATCCTACGTTTGGTGCTCACTTAAGACATGATAAAGTCAAATATAAGGGAGATATATATATGATAAAATTATCCCATGGGGGATGTGGGATAAATGTAGATAGGATTTCTAATATCCATAATAATAAATTTATTTTTCTCTAATAACAAACTTATTAAATTAACAAAATTGAAATTATATTTCAATATAAATAATATTTGAATTCTAATTTAAGAAATTAAAAATTTATTTTTAATTAATCCTACTTTAATTTATATATTCAACTTTAATTCTATCTTATAATAAACATTCAATCTATAAATTAAATATTTATATTTATTATATATTTGAGGTATTTTTGTATTTTAGGTATGTTAGTACAATTTACTATTGATAAAATTTTATTAAAGAATGATGAAAGGGGAAAAAAAGAAATAATAAAGAAAATAATATAAAAAGAAAAAAATAGAATAAAAATAAATTAAGGAATAATGTTACGAGAGATTTTCATTATCCCCGTTTATGAGCATTTAGGTTTATTTATAATGATATACCGTTTATATCAAACAAATGTGTATGATATGATGTAAACATATTCGAATTTAATACCTGCAATTCACAAAATAATGGATATGATATAAAAAAAAAAAAATCCTAGGATTTGATATCCTATCTTATCCAATCCTATATTGATTAAAAATTTGGACGACCAAACGTAGCCTTAGTAACTACACAATATTTTTATTCTAAAAATAGATTTGCATTTGTTACAACACTCAAATTTTTTTGTGATTTAATTTTTTTTTAGTTTATTGATAATTTTATAAGATTTTTTCTCTTCTTTTTCTTCCTCCTTTTCCTTCTCTTCTACTTTCTCCTTTAGCTAGTTGCTAGCCTCAGCCAGCCTCAAGGGAGTTGATGACCTTGCCAGCCTCAGGGGAGCCTTTTCCAACCACCGGGAGGTCGGCTAGGGGAGGAAGAAGAATGGAAGAAAAAGAAAAGAAAAGATAGAATAAATAAAAAAATTTTAAAAATCAAAATATTTTATTACGAATTATCCATGTCAATGCTAGCCTTATCAAATAGGACGACTAGCATTCATGTATACGATTTTCAGCTAGAATTGGCTTGACAAACCTAATTGGCAGAAGATGAAAAAGTCTAATACTCAATTGGAAAAATTGAAATGCTTGAGACTGAATTGGCACATGTTCAAAAGATTTATGACATTTTGGATACTTTTTCCTCTTTTTGTTTTCTCTTCTTAGAACTTACGTCCAAAGAAGTACTTATTGCAAGTCTATCATTCTTATGTGCAACTTTCCCTATAAGAAAATTTCATTAATAAGAAAAGGTACTCCTTTGTTTTGTGGCTATACTTATACTGAACATCATCTGAAAAAGTATTAGAAAAGTCATGAACCTATTATATTAGTATCAATTCAGTTCTAGACTTTTTAATTAGACTAATTTAATCTTAATCATTTCACATTAGTATCAATTCAGTCCATTTGGCCAATTTATATAATAAATCGTTAACATGGATGCTGGCCATTCTACGTGGTACGGCCGATGCTGATGTGGACATTTTTTAATAATATTTTAATATTTTTTGAATTTTCAAAATAATTTTTTTCCTCTCCCTCTTCTTTGTTTTTTCATTTTACTAGTGGCCATTGCTAGCCACCGGCCACAACCATGGTCAATAAGGGCTGGCCTCGCTTGGGTCGCCCTCACTAGTCGTAGGTCATGGCCAACCTGGCCGAGCTACCCTTAGGCGAGGGCAAGCACCAATCGTCTAGGTATAGCCACTCAAGGGCCCTCACCAAATCTAGTGAGGTTGACCATCACCTAGGCTAAGGTGGCTTGCCATGCCTCCCTAAACAAGGGTTGGCCTTTTTGGGGCTCACGTGGGTGAGGGCAAGGCCTGATGAGCCTCGCTTGGGCACATTTGATTGCCAGATTTGGCGAGGGCCCCTCGCCTAGCCATACCTAGATGGCCAATGCTTGCCCTCACCCAAGGGCAGCTCAGCAAGGCCAAACATTGCTTGCGGTCGGCAAGGGCAACCTAAGCGAGGCCAGCCCCTGGTAAAAAACAGAAGACACCTAAATTATTTTGACAATAGAGCGACTCTAGGTGCATATGCACGTATCAGGTCGATGAAAAGAGCTCATAATTATGAAAGCGCGTCTTGTCAATAAGAGGAAGAAAGAGTCCAAGTTACAAAAGCCCACCGGGTCATAAGAAGAAGAAGAGGGACTCCGAGCTACGGAAAGCCCACCAGGTCATAAGAAGGGGGAGAGGGACTCCGAGTTACGGAAAGCCCATTGGGTCATAAGAGGAGGCAGAAGGACTCTGGGCTACAGAAAGTCCGTTGGTCATAAGAATGGGAAGAATGACTTCGGGCTACGGAAAGCCTACCAGGTCATAGGAAGAGAGAGAATGACTCTGAGCTACGGAAATCCCATCGGGTCATAAGAAAGGGGAGAAGGACTCCAGGCTATGAAAAGCCCATTGGGTCATAGGAAGAGGGAGAAGGACTCCGGGTTACGGAAAGCCCACCGGATCATAAGAAGGGGGAGAATGACTCCGGGCTACGGGAAACCCACTAGGTCATAAGAGGAGGGAGAAGAACTCCGGGTTACAAAAAGCCCACTAGGTCATAAGAAGGGGGAGAAGGACTCCAAGCTACGGAAAGCCCACTGGGTCATAAGAAAATGGAGAAGGACTTTGGGCTACGGAAAGCTCACTGAGTCATAAGAAGGGGGAGAAGGACTCCGAGCTACGGAAAGCCCGCCGGGTCATAAAAATGGGGAGAAAGACTCTGGGCTACGGAAAGCCCATCAGGTCATAGGAAGAGGGAAAAAGACTCCGGGCTACGAAAAACCCACCGGGTCATAAGAAGGGGGAGAAGGACTCCGGGCTACGAAAAGCCCACCGGGTCATAGGAAGAGGGAGAAGGACTCCGAGTTACGGAAAGCCCACCGGGTCATAAGAAGGGGGAGAAGGACTGAAGTCTCACCGTGTAACAACGGGTTTCGACCTAACTGAAAATACATGATTTGAGGAAAACCCATGAACCTTTGTAGATGCCATGGTTTAAGGTTGACCATGAACCTTTGTTATCTTTAGGGAAGCATCCATTAATCCCTTGAAAACTGCATGGCTTCACTGGGAAATCCTGTCAAACTCAACTTGAGCAAATGCTATTAAAGACGTCATTAAGAGACGTATTGACAATATTGCAGCATTAATTGAACAAGCTAATCAAGCTAAGTCCGATTGCTTTTTAAAAAATGCTCGACGTCAATCAGCATCATGTGGCGCAAAACTATCATCTTGTTCAGGGATGTACCATTAATCATCAAATCTTCTGGGAGACAAGTTCTTATCAAAACGATTTTTATTCATGAAAAATGCTCATTAAGCATGCCAAACTAAAGCTTCTTAGTTAGAAAGGGTTTCTCACATACTCTCGATAAAATGGCTGCTTAATCCCATCCATTCATGTGGGAGGTAACTGATTGTCAAGGGTATCTCACAGAACCCATATCAAAAACTTTCAGAAACATTCGCTATGAACACAATCTGATTGATCAAAAAGGTCTTTTGAAAGGACTGCAATATATGTTTCATCACGGGCTTACACAAAGGGATTACTGCTTTGGGGCCAATAGAGGAACATTGGTCACTATCTTCGTCAAGTTTACAAGTTGAGAACTTGGAAGATAAGACAAGATAGGATTACTTCCACTTCTCCAAGCAATAGCTTCTTTGTGGCATTCTCATTTTCACTCGAATCATCTCAATCATAAGAGATTTCGAAAGAGGGTTGTAATGTTGGTTCAGGAAAGGCTTGAAAGGCTTAAAATTTTCAAGGGAGTTTTTAGGAGTTAGTGATCATCATAGCATCGTGATCAGGTTACTCGATCATTCGAAGTCATTTGGGTTTTTAAACACAACGCATCTTGAAAGTCCCTTGACTAATCATTTCTACATGGGAGCTTTGCTCCTCTCTAATTTCCTTTGCACTTACGATGATTTTTTTTTTTTTTTTACGTAGGTACTTGGACTTTGATAATTTTTCTTTTACATAAGATGCAACTTTTTGGTTCTTTTTCTTGACAGGCATTGGCCTTGGTTTTACTAGGCACACTATTTTTTCATGCCCTCTAGTTTGTCGAACTTTTTGGTCTTTGAATTTTTGTAGCTCTTACGACTTTCGAGATACTTTTCACATTTTCTCATAACTGTCAATTGTATTTGGTCAATTCTTATGCCTTGCCCCAGTGAAGGGAGATGATCACCACTCAAGATTCAGAAATGAATAATCAGGCCCAAGTTGGTTAAAGCAATGGATATCGGTGTTTGGGTAGAAAAGGAAATGCTCTTCTTTACTTTGGGATAAGTCAAGATTTAATGAGAATTCCTTTGAAGCTATCACTAGAAGATTGATGCAAGTGAAGGTAATAGAATCTTTCTCAATCTTTCGCTCTACATCTCAACCGAAACCTCCTATGCTACCCCATTGTAGGGTCGTTCTTAACATGGATACTTTGAAGGGTCATCTTTTTTTTTTTTTTTTTTTTTGGCCCGAAGGGGTAGCAAGAGACTAGTGCAATGCTTGGGATTGATGAATGAAACATCTTTATCATTTGGTCTTTGCGCTCAATGCGAATGAATCATTCGTCCTAAGAGAATGTCACTTTTTACTTAACTCTGAAAAGTGTTTGAAGGATGTGTCTGGAAATAGGCTTGCCTTTCTTCATCCTAAGTACTTCTTGTTTGGCATGTTTAACGTTTCACTCTTTTGCCCGAATAAAGTCATATTTATGAGCCATTTTTCTTGAGTGTCGCAGACGTAAAGTGTGCATAGTGACACCAGAGAATAGGTCATGCGAATCATGTCATGCATTTTTTGTTTTTGTCCTTATTCTTTTTGTTTGTTTGTTTTGTTTTGTTTTGGCCTTTTTTTTTTTATCATCTTGACTTACCTCTCAAAAGAGACACTCAACCATTTATGTGAAGACTTGATGGATTCTTGAGTCAGTTCTTTCCCCTGCCATTTCCTCGTCCTACGGAAGGGTGCTTGAAACACAAATAGATAATAAAACTAATGACGTGCATATGACATTTTTTCTTTTTCCTAAAAGAATGCATTTTATCCTAAATAATAAAACTAATTTAACCTATGACATTTTTTTGTATTTTTTTATGAAATTCGAAATTAGAAAAATGTGAAAATTATCTAATTAGATTAAGATCCTATTCAATTTGTGTTAGGAATTAGGTTGAGCTAAATCATAATTTAAACTAAAATATTATCTTAACCCAAATAATCCTAAAATGCAATATATTTAAGAAAATACCTAAACCTTATAATAAATTAAGAAAAATATTATCTAAAATTAAACTAAGTGCAATTTAACCCTAATATGCACTGACGTACAAAATATGCCATAATTCTACATGACAAGTGCATGATGATTTTGTTTTGTTTTTTTTTTTTTTAAATTTCGAAATTAATAATTGCCAAATAATTGAACATGCAATCCAAGTTAAAAAAAAAAAAAACTAGCAATCTTAAATTAATTGATTTGATTTTTTTATTTTTTTTTGAAAATTCAAAATAAAAATTCCTATTATGAGCATGCAAACCCTAAAACTACATTTTTTGACTTTTTTTTTTTTTAAAGAAAACTAACTAAGTAACACCACAGCAAATCAAGCAATATTGATACCCAAATTGACGAACCATATCTCGCGCATGAGATCGGGTTGGCCAATTTCACATAAATCACGAATCGGATCTCGGACGGGAGATCAGATTGGCAATTTTTTTAAGTAATTGCGAGTCGGATTTCAGGCGCGAAAATCGAACCGAAAATCACTAATTTCAAGGCAATTTCATATCATGGAATTTCAATTTCACATTAAAGGAATAATTACACTAAAAGATAAAATAAAATAGCAAAAATGATAAAACAAAAATAAGATAAAGAAAATACCTAAATTTTTTTTTTTCTTTTCTCTTTTTTTTTTCTTTTTTTTTCTCAAAAAAAGAAAAGAAATGTCTGGCCGGTCCGGCGAGGAGCATTGTCACGGGTCGGGACGAGCCTGCGTTGCGGGGGCGGCGTCAGGGCGCTAGGATCACGGGCTCCAGCTGGCGGGGCGTTGCAGGGACGACGAGAGGCCTCGGGCGACTATGATGAGGAGCTCCGGCATTTGGATTGGGCTGTTAGGCGTGGCGTCCGGAGCAAGGGCGGCGTCAGATTTAGGTCTTCAACGAGGCTCGACACCGGCGAAAGGGAAGCGTTGAGCTGCATTCAGGCCTTCTGTCGTTGGGGCTGAAGCCAGTAGTCGTGTCGGTGTGGCTGGATCTCGGGCGAAATCAACGTTCCATTGTGGTAGATCGAACTCCGAGTGGTGCGTAGGGCTTGACGAACGCAAGATCCGCAAAACCGAACGCGAGGCTGAGCAGGAATAGGGCGGTGCCGGGCGGTTGTAGACGGTGGAGCAGAGGGGCGGTTCGGGCTAGAGGCAAGGCGGAGACGACGTCGGGGTGGCACGGCGAGACCGACGGGCGACGTATGCTTTTGGATTTGGAGGAGGAAGGGCGCCGGCTTCGAGTCGCGAGGTTGTAGAGGCGACGGGGCGACGTGGTGGCGCGTTGGGGCAGCGCGCAGGTTGTCATGGCTTGCGGACGGAGGCGGCGTCGGGACGGCGACAGTGCGGGCAAATGGCGCCGGTGCCGGCAGAGACCCCCTCCCCTCACAAGGAAGATGAACAATCGTGGGGGGGACTTTTTTTACCGTTTCTTTTACTTTCTTTTTTTACTTTTCCTCTCTCTTCACTCACTTTTTCCACTTTTTGCTCTTTTTGGTGCCTTTTGTTCGACGGAAAAGAACCTCACTCCAATTTACCGTACGTGACCCCTTTTATAAGCCAAAAAATTGTACCTTGGGGGTATATTTCATTTCTAATTTTTCTTGAGCACGATACCCCTAAATATATCGTTGAAAGATTTTTTGCATATTCCATCAAGAAAATTCCCCTTTTGTGCAAAAGTACATCTCCCATTATATATTACCTAAATATGTGAAAAATCTTAAAGAAATATAACAAAAAATAAAATTTTCCTAAACTATATGCCATGTGATTATGATTTTTGATTTTTATTTAGCAAAAAATTAACCCCAAAAATTTAGGTGTCAACAGCTACCCCTCTTTGAAGGTGAGCTCGCAAATATTGCATTCAAAGACAAATTGAGACCTAAATTTTGTTCATGCTCATGCAATGAATGATTTTTTTGTTGGAACATGAATTCCACTTTTTAATGCAATTTATATGATGCATGGAAATACTAATGCAAATGATAGATGAACCTACCTGGAATAACTTACCTTTGAGGAGGATAGAGTAATTTGAGGTAGTGGGTGTTACCTGTCCAAGACCTATACCATTCTTTGGTTGCCTAGAATAGTAACATGACTTTGTGAAGATGCTGCTTTCCTAGGACCCGTACTATTCTACGGTTGCCTAGTATGGTAGAAAGGAGCTGCTTTTTGAGGACTCGTACCATTCTACGGTCGCCTAGTACGGTATAAAGGTTTTGTAAGGAACTGCTTTCCCAGGACCCGTACCATTCTACGGTTGCCTAGTACGGCATAAAAGTTTTGTTTAGGACTCGTACCATTCTACGGTTGCCTAAACGGGGATTCATTTTCCAGGACCCCTACCATTCTACGGTCGCCTGAATAAGGAATAGGTGTTGTCAAAGACCCATACCATTCTATGGTCGCCTGAATGGGGAAATTGCTTTTCCAAGACCCCTACCATTTTACGGTTGCCTAGACTAAGGTTTTTTCTTGGCTAGGATTCGAACCATTCTTCGGTCGCCCAACCTTGCGACATAAATCATCTAACTAGGACCCGAACCATTCTTCGATCGCCTTAATCGGATTGAATCTGGAGAAAAATCTTTGGGGGACAACTCAATTGAGTGTTGGTATGCTTAAAAGGGAATACCTGTGCAATGACAAATATTCAAGGTATGAATAGAGATATACTTACCTAGTAGCATCTCCAATCTTAGGGGATACGTCTCCTGCAAAACATGGTCGTAGGAGAGGCAACATGCATTTGTAATCATAAACATGCATCGATATAATGGAGGTTCATGATGATTTCCATTAATCTTGCATCACCTAATTTCCATTCTGAGCACATGAGTGTCATGAATGTGTCAAATGAGGGATCCTTTGGTTTGAAAGGACTTTTTCTCTCATCCTCATTAAAACGGCCATTTCATCCTGACCTTTGATGCAGGATTTTTTCAATCACTCTATCTCACCATCGTCATGCCAAATAAGGATCTGAGCAATCTCGCAAGTGGTACGATCTCACCAATCTGAGAAGTCTTTAAGAGGGACCGTAATGTGGACTTGGTCAACGGTTTAACAAAAGGGACTCTTTGAGTCGAGGTTATTTGAAAAATGAGTGATATCCTACAATCATCTTGGGGTTTATAAGTCAAGAAACACAAGAAACGAGGTAGAAATTATCTTACTCGCACTTCTTCGAGCGATGCTTTCGAACATATGAACCTTTACGTTAATTTAGGTGCCCTAATCTAAAGAGACTTTGCAAGGGACGTAATGTAGGCTCAGCTCATGGGTTGTGAAATGAAAGGATCATTAGGCTCAAAAAGTGTTTAGAGGGTCAAAGTTGATGATCATCTTGACATTTTCACCACTTTCCTTCTCCACTATTGAAGATTTTTTCTCATTAAATCTCCATTGATTGCAACGGCATTTGAGTTTTAGTACCGCCTTGCTGGGGATTTGACTCATTATATCAAGAGTTTGATTTTTCTTTTCTTTTTTGGGCATTGGCCTTGCTTTTACTAGTCACATTGTTTTTTCATGCCCCATTTTTTGCACTTATTTTCTTTGGAAAAAGTCTCCATTTTTGTTGACATTCTAGTTCATGTCACTTGAATGTTTTTGTCTTGCCCCAATGTGGGGGATGATCATCAATTGGGTTTAATATGAAATGAATCCATAAGCTCAAGTGAGTTATGCAATGGATAAAAGTGTATAAGATAGAGAAATGACTGCTCTTCATCATCCTAGGGCACTTTGAATTATCGTATGAGTTACAATGCGAAAGCAATACTCAAAGATTGATGCAAGTGTGAGTAAGAAAATTCCTATTATTCATTTCAAACTTTGTCCCAATGTGGGATGATCCTTGACAGAGATGATTTAAAAAGAACTCTTCACGTGTGTGGGCTCAAAGGGCTAAACGATGGGTATACATGTAGTGTTTCGGGTAGAAGAAGAAACCACCTCTCGTCACCTTGGTTAGTGTACCCTTTGCGAGATCACCCTTTTCCTTGCGGGCATGGAATTTCTTCACACAACTCACCGAGGATTAGTGTATGGGATAGTGTATGGAACAAGGCTTGCCTTTCATCATTCCAAGGTATCTCATTTGACACATTCAATTTATCTCACACGATTCATTAAAGAAGAAGAATGCAAGATTCATAACAAATTTGAATGATTCAACTCATTGAGGCATTTTATTAGTCACAAAAATACTTGCAATTCAAGACATGACATGGCAAATTCTATCATGGATAACATTTCTTGACAACATCAACATTAACTGGAGTGGAAAACTCACAACCATCCATCTCTTATTGGATCAAGGTACCTCCGGGAAGTACTTTCTTCAATGCATATAGGCGGTTGCAGTTTGGAGCAAACTTGCCCCTAGAATCTGGAATTGGATTGGATCATCTTCACACCTTTGCATGCTATAAAACCGTATCTGAAACATGATGTAGATGGATCAAAAAGACAAATAGGGTAAATCATATTTTTTGAAAGATTTTTTCTTGAAGAAATTTTTGAATTTTTTTTTAAAAGCATTTTGACACGAGAAAACATGATAAAGCCAAGGCCTCAGAATTCTTCTTGGATTTTTCTTTTTGTTTATCGAATGGATATCATCACCGGGCTGGTTTGGTGTACCTCATCATGCCCTCAAAATAAAACTTATAATTTTATTGATATTCATCAATCAATTACATTTATTGAATGGAAATGCGATTTTCAAGCCCTAAAAAGAAAGCGAAAAAAGAAAGAAATAAAAAACAAGCCCTAGAAAGCGATAAAAATTCCCGCACATGGGAATATGAGAAAGTAATAAATGAGTTACTCTTGTGGGCTAAGGCCCATCTCCTTCGGAGGTCCTTCGTTAATGGTCCCCATGAAGACGTCATCAAAGAGACTAGTGATTCCTTCCAATGCATCATCGGGGTTCTCTGTTTCCGAGGGCGTCGGATCATCTATGCCGCCCCATCCATCTAGGACAATGGTGCGGGGATCAATGTAGAAACTAGGAGGAGCCGTATACTTCACCAGATAGTCGAATTTTCTGCTTGGCTACCCCAGGGTGTCTATTATTTCTGCTTCAGCCTGCATCATTATCGGGGGGCTAGGGAATGTCTCACAAATGGTTGGGGGTAGTGGGTTTTGCCTTCCTCGCCCTTAGTTAGGTGGCAGGTTCCACCTTTTCTGTCTTCGTCCTCTAGAACTTTCCCCACCTCTTCCATAGTACCCTAATCTAGTAGCATGGGATCTCTGAGGGGCTTCATTGGGACTTCAAATACCCTGACCATTTCTTTCAAGTCCACTATCGGGAACAAAACCATTTCGAATCGTCACCCTTCCCATGATAAGGGCAACATTTGAAACTTCAGGAGTGGTTGGTGAGTCTCGAGATGCATGTATGGTGGACACCAACTCAAATGAGTGGTAACTCGATTCGACTTCAACGTCTGGTTCCAATATAGCATTGACCATACCCTCATGCTGTGGTAGCGGATTCCTCTGGACGCTCAACCGAGCAATTTGAAATGAGAAGGCCTTTGTGTCTAAAAGATTTTGGATCTTATGCTTGGGAGTGAAACATTCATCAGTTGAACGCCCCAGTTCACCGTTATGGTAGTCACACTTCTTCATCAGGTCATAGCCTCGGATGCTTTCACGGTTAGGACGCTTCGATTCACTAGTAAGCAAACCTTTCTTTCTTAGGATTGCCAACACTTGGGATGGAGATCCAGGGAGAGGGGTGAACTGTCTTCTTGCTTGGGCAGCTTGTTGCCTTTGATTCATCTGGATAATTAGGGCACGATTGGTACTTTTTTGGCTATAAGCCATATTCACATCTTCAGTAGCCTCATGCTCTTTCTTGGCAGAGAATCTTCTACTCGATGGTTCAGTAAACCATCCTTCCCTTACCCCATCTTGATATGTTCCCCCACAAGAATAAGCTGATTGAAGTTTTCAACGTACGTGCTGGCCATCCGGATACGGAACTCAGATGGGAGAGTTTTGATAAACAACTTCATCAGCTCATTGTCACTAGGCTCGGGGGTGATTTGAGCTGCCAAATTTCGCCATCTCACGGCATACTCTTTGAACGACTCACTCTTCTTTTTCTCCATCCTCTCAAGATCCTCTCCGGAAGGTGCAATATTCATGTTGAACTTGTATTATTTGAGAAATGCGTCGGCCACTTCATTCCAGGTGTCAAGAAGATTCACATTCTTCATGACATACCAATTCAGTGCAGGCCTAGTCAAACTTGCATGGAATGATTGGATCATGAAGGGCTTGTTCTTGACATACTAGGCCATACGCACGTGGTACATCTGCAGATGAGCTTTTGGGCAAGAAGTACCATCGTATTTCTCAAAATTCGGCATTTTGAACTTCTTTGGCATCTTGACTTTCTCGTACACGGACAAGTCAAACGGGAGTGAACTCTGTGACTCCTGCAATTGTTTCAACTTTTCTTCCAATTTCGCGAAGAGTTCATCCTGCTCTATCTTATGGACGTTGACAAGCTTAGCCTTTTCCACATTGATCGGGAATGAATCATCTTCTAGCTCAGGCATGTGATCCTCACCCATTTAGGCCTTGTTTGCCTGCTTCGGGACAACTATCTCAGGGAGAGCAGGTGCGGGAGCCGGATTCACTCGGAGGGATTGGATTTGAGTTGTTATAAGCTCCATAGAGGTGGTTAACTATTGGAGTTGGCCTTCCATAGTGGAGATACGATCACGCATTTCAGTTTGTTCGGCCATTCTTGCTCTTAGTCGCGTGATAATGGGCGAGCATAGATGATCCGTTATGAACTAATTTTAAGAATTGCACACAAATAAGTATCTTATATGAAAATATGCCGATCCATGGCAATACTCTAGAAATTTTATTCATCAATGGAGCTTTTGACAAGCCTATCAAAATAGAAATTCGAAATTTCCTAAACAAGTAAACTAGGATAGTAAATGACTCAACTTCCTAAACATTAATCTAAAAATAAAAATAGCAGGATTGATTCAAGCATTTCATTTGGCTTGATCAATATACACTCGGGACACCATTCGGCGCAATCATTTATTCTCTTCTTGAGCTCTTTCAGCAACTCTTTGAGGCGTTTATTCTCAGCACAATTGGTGATCCTCAACGGCACCTCTGGTATCTTCGGAAGCAGCTCCTCAGGAATCTTGTGTTGTTGAATGTACTTAGTCGAGGCATAATGCTTCCTTTCTTTACCCTTCAACTCTTCCTTGGGCCATTTAAGCTTTCGTGGATGGCATATGTCCCACATCGATTTGATGGTGAGAATGGAATCTTCATGGCCTCAGCTTCCATCAATGAAGCTAACTTGGAGCGGATCCGCTTGTAACACCGGGGGAAGCTCTTGTACGACTTGACACTGACAAGTCACTCTAGTCGGATAGTACTCCAATGCTCCAGTGAATCCCAATAGAGGGATTGGGCCAACTCCTCCACACGAGAGTCTCGCTACCTGAACTTGGAACCATTTAGCATGCCATAGGAAACCCTTAGAAGTTGGTTTTTTCATGAAAGCTAGCCACCTAGAATAATGATAATCCGGTGCATGTTTTTGGTTGTTCTCAAATCTCATAATAGGGTGATTGGAATTACTAACATTATGTATTGTCATTAGACCACCAAACCCTTTTATATGTGAAAGAAACCAAATTTGCAAAAGTTCAGGAGAGGAATGAAAAGTCTTATCACCACCTCCTTTAAACCGAGTGAGGGAAAGGAAAGTTTTAGTTAGAACAATGTTTACTAAATTCTTTCCTTCTAACACTTGTTTAACTAATTGAGCGATCAAAGGGTTAATAGCATTCTTGCAGTAAGGAAAAATATAAACCCAAAGAAAGCTAAAAGGAAAACCCTTCGCATTTGAGATGAAGTGCCTTTCTCAAAACATTATTTCAGAAAAGATAAAGGACATGCATTGCAGTTAGCATTTAAAACCTTTCTTATATTCCGATAGGTGGACTAATCAATTCAACTTTCAAGGACTTTCCTATGGCAATGCTATACTCTTCCAAGGTGGGAGCGAGCTCATGCTTACCACCGAAGATAAAGGTAGAGGTCTCTGGGCACCAACAGTGGGCGAGTGCTTGGATGAGGCCACCATGGATGTTGATACACAGCAATGGAAGCAGTCGACCAATATGTGACTCTACGAAATGACGGCTATCTTGATCTAACTTGTCCCACCAAGCACTAAGCTCTTCCTTTGGAGGGAGAATAATTTTTATGTCCGGTGTCCCCATTGCATATCAAGACTCAAGACAATCCTAATGCCATGGACCGACAAAATAATGTGATAAAGTAAGTAAATTGCAAATGCCAAAAATTTAGAGAACTTACTTTACCAATGATGGACAATCACATAGACATGCGCATGGTAAGTGGCTCGATTTCTAATCTATAAGGCTTATCAAGGTGGAGCCACAAGGATGATCAAACTAGCCATGGGCTTGTGGACTATGTCGGGTCCTCATGACTCTGGCTTGGTCAAAGAGCTGACCCGGGTCGCGGGCATGCAGAACGAGGTGGGTACTCTTGACACCATGAAAGAAACCTTGGGATTGAGATGGATGACTCGTACCGCGAGCATGCGGTCGGAGTGGTATCCATCTCAACACCATCTTAAATGATCATATGCGGCCCAGGTCCGGCGGCAGGTTGTGTGAGCAATAGTGTAGTGCTAGATGCAATGCATGCACGATAGTTTATATCAAGCAACACTTCGTTCATGAAAGTAAACCATACATTCCTCCACCTCCCTGCAAAACAAAGGTTAGCAAACACTTCCCTTCATACCTTCCATCTTGCAAAAACATCTAACACCTTAAATGTTAGGGATGTACCTGGAATCCTCGCTGCCAAACAAAAACTCTTTCAAAAGAAAAGAAAAATTGGCCTAAGTCCACTAAGTGTTTTCACTCTAATCCCCAGTGGAGTCGCCAAGCTGTCGCAACCAAATTTTCGGGTGTGAACCACCTAGGGTTTGGCTAATGGATTTTTATGCCTAGACTTAACTCGGGCTCTCCCAAGCCCATACCAATTCATGACTTAAGTTCAAATTCTTAACATGCATATAGATTTTATCTAGGAGCCGCCACTAATCTATTTTTGGTGGGTTGATTAGAAACCCAAGTAAAGTAACGGGAGTTTTACTTTACTCCTACGAACCAAAGACTATGGGTACGGGGACTTGGTTACACTGGATTTCTCTAATGCCCTTTCAGGACCATTCTTTTATTTTGAAAAAAAAAATTGCAGGCAGCTTAAATTGATTTTAAATCTAATTCCCTAACATGTGAGGTGATCATGCGGGTGCGCAATTCACCAATTTAACACCCAAATAAATAATAAATAAATTGCAAAAACTTACCTCCAAGCAACGAAAGTATCTGCAATGTTAAGTTAAAAAAAAAATCCACATCAACAACCCTAAATATGGTTTCTAATTAACACGCAATTTCAATTTTTTTTTTTTGTTTTCACTCAATTAATGACAATCATGCAATATGTAATGCAATATGAACTAAATGACCTAATTCTAATGACATGTAATTTATAATTAAATGGGCCTAGCAAAAACACTAAATGACATGCATCTTAATGAATCTAACCCTAATGACTTGCATATGACATTTTTTCTTTTTCCTAAAAGAATGCATTTTATCCTAAATAATAAAACTAATTTAACCTATGACATTTTTTGTATTTTTTAATGAAATTCGAAATTAGAAAAATGTGAAAATTATCTAATTAGATTAAGATCCTATTCAATTTATGTTAGGAATTAGGTTGAGCTAAAATATTATCTTAACCCAAATAATCCTAAAATGCAATCTATTTAAGAAAATGCCTAAACTTATAATAAATTAAGAAAAATATTATCTAAAATAAAACTAAGTGCAATTTAACCATAATATGCAATGACGTACAAAATATGCTATAATTCTACATGACAAGTGCATGATGATTTTTGTTTTGTTTTTTTTTTAATTTCGAAATTAATAATTGCCAAATAATTGAACATGCAATCCAGGTTAAAAAAAAAAAAAAAAAAACTAGCAATCCTAAATTAATTGATTTGATTTTTTTAAATTTGAAATAAAATTCCTATTATGAGCATGCAAACCCTAAAACAACATTTTTTGATTTTTTTTTTTAAAAAAAAAACTAACCTAAGTGACACCACAGCAAATCAAGCAATATTGATACTCAAATTGATGAACCATATCTCGCGCATGAGATCGGTTTGGCCAATTTTACATAAATCATGAATCGGATCTCGGACGGGAGATCGGATTGGCAATTTTTTTAAGTAATTGCGAGTCGGATTTTGGTCGGGAAAATCGGACTGACAATTACTAATTTCAAGGCAATTTCATATCATGGAATTTCAATTTCACATTAAAGGAATAATTACACTAAAAAGATAAAATAAAATAGCAAAAATGATAAAACAAAAATAAGATAAAGAAAATACCTAAATTTTCTTTTGCTTTTCTTTTTTTTTTTTTTTTTTTTTTTTCTCAAAAAAAAGAAAAGAAATGTCCGGCCGGTCTAGCGAGGAGCGTTGTCACAGTCGGGATGGGCCTGCGTCGTGGGGGTGACGTCAGAGTGCTCGGATCACGGGCTTCAGCCGGCCGGTGAGGCGCTGCAACGATGGCAGGAGGCCTCGGGCGGCTGGGATGAGGAGCTCGGCGTCTGGATCGGGCTGTTGGGCGTGGCGTCGGAGCAAGGGTGGCGTCAAATTTGGGTCTTCAACGAGGCTCGGCACCGGCGAAAGGGAAGTGCCGAGCTGCGTCCGGGCCTTCTGTCGTTGGGGCTGAAGCTAGTAGTCGCGCCTGTGTGGCTGGATCTCGGGCGAAATCAGTGTCCTGTCGTGGTAGATCGGACTTCGAGCGGTGCGTAGGGCTTGACGAACGCAAGATCCGCAAAACCGATCGAGAGGCTGGGTAGGAACAGGGTGGCCTTGGGCGGCTGCGGGCGGTGGAGTAGAGAGGTGGTTCGGGCTGGAGGCAAGGTGAAGATGATGTCAGGGCGGCACGGCGAGACCGACGGGCGGTGTTTACTTCTGGATCTGGAGGAGGAAGGGTGCCGACTTCGGGTCGCGAGGCTATAGAGGCGACGGGGCAACGTGGTGGTGTGTCGGGGTAGCGGACTGGTCGTTGGGGCTCGCGGATGGAGGCGGCGTCAGGACAGCGACGATGCGGCAGATGGCGCCGGCACCGGCATTGACCCCCTCCCCCCACAAGGAAGATGAACAGTTGTGGGGGGGGGGACTTTCTTTTTTACTTTTCCTCTCTCTTCACTCACTTTTTCCACTTTTTGCTCTTTTTGGTGCCTTTTGTTTGACGGAAAAGAACCCGACTCCAATTTACCGTACGTGACCCCTTTTATAAGCCAAAAAATTGTATCTTGGGGGTATATTTCATTTCTAATTTTTCTTGAGCACGATACCCCTAAATATATCGCTGAAATATTTTTCGCATATTCCATCAAGAAAATTCCCCTTTTGTGCAAAAGTGCATCTCCTAGTGTTTATTATCTAAATATGTGAAAAATCTTAATGAAATATAACAAAAAAGAAAATTTTCCTAAACTATATGCCATGTGATTATGATTTTTGATTTAGCAAAAAATTAACCGCAAAAATTTAGGTATCAACAGAGGGGCATTTATCCCGTCTCCAAAAATCTGGCACTGGTGATACCGTCGTACAAGCTGAATGCAATCAGACTCCATGGTCGGTAAATAGTAACCAAGTCGTATGATCTTTTTCAACAACCCTAAGCAATGTCGAGTCGAGGGACCTTTTGTAAAGGACGTTTCCACTGGCGAAGAATCTAGATGCTTGCTTCGAGATATGCTTCCTATTTGCTGCTTCACTTCCTTCGGGGAATTCGCCCTTCTGTAGGTACTTCAAGATGTTGTGATACCATGGCTGTCCATCAGGCTCCTTTTTGACCATCATGCAATTAACTAGGCGTCTAAGGATCTCAATTCTTAACGGTTCAATGTCCATGCCTCCAGCTACTTGTAACATTGAGGACAAGGTAGCTAGGGCATCTGCGAATTGATTTTGAGACATTGGCAAGTATTCAAATGATATTTCTTGGAATTCTTCCATCAACTCATTCAGGAACTCATGATAGGGAATCAATTTAGAATTCTGTGTTTTCCATTTGTCTTCAGTCTATAAGATGATAAGGGCCAAATTGCCATAAACTTGCAGCTTCTGGATTTTAATATTGATGGCGGCTTAGAGGCCGAGAATGCATGCTTCGTATTCAGTGATGTTATTTGTGCAAGGGAACGTCAATTTAGCAGCGATGGGGTAATGCTGTCCATCTGTGGAGATAAGAACTGCCTCAGTACTCGACTCGGCTAAGTTAACCGCACCATCAAAGTATATTGTCCATTTGTCGCTTGATACAAGTAAAATTTGCTCTTCTGCATCACTATTCTCATTAGATGCTTTGGACCTCTTGGAATTTTCTTTCAACATATCTGCTATGGTGCGACATTTAACGGATTTTTGTCCTAGGCTTTGAACGTCAAACTCAGAAATTAAGATTTGCCACTTGGCCAACTTGCCAACCAAAACTGGATTCTCTAGGAGATACCTGATAGGATCATTTTCGGTCACCAATAAGATTCAATGATGAAGTGTGTACTGCCACAACCTGTGCAAGACCCAAATTAAAGCCACACGAGTTCTCTCAACTTCCGAATAGTTCATCTTGGAAATAGTGAACTTCTTGCTCAAGTAGTATATTGCGCATTCTCTCCCGTCATTTGGTCTTTTCTGGGCTAGCATAGTTCCCAATGACTCATCATGTATGGTTAAGTACAAAATCAGGGGAATTTTAGGGAGTGAGGGCACTAAGATTGGTGCATGAGTGAGATAATATTTTATCTTCTCAAAGGCACCTTGGCACTCGGCATTCCACTCAATCTTTGCATTCTTTTTCAGGAGCTTGGAGAATGGCTTTGCCATTTCAGACAATTGACAAATGAACCTTGCCACATAATTAAGTCGTCCCATCAGGCTGCAGACTTCTCTGGTGGTAGTCGGGGGTTGTAAATCGCAGATGGTCTTAACTTTCGACAGATCAATCTCTATGCCCCTACTACTAACCATGAATCCTAATAGCTTCCCAGATTTCGCTCAAAAAACGCATTTTGCGGGATTGAGGCATAATTTGAACTTCCAAAGACGTTCGAACAACCTTCACAAGATTTAACACGATCTTCACCACGTCTCGATTTTGCAATCATGTCGTCGACGTATACTTTGATTTCCTTATGCATCATATCATGGAATAACATGACCATGGCCCTTTGATACGTTGCCCCAACATTCTTTAGACCGAAAGACATCACTTTGTAGTAGAAAGTTCCCCAATGAGTTATGAATGATGTTTTGCTTCTGTCTTCCTCCTTCATACAGATTTAGTTATATCTAGAAAAACCGTCCATGAAGGAGAATAACTTGAATCCCGCCGTACTGTCAACCAAGACATCGATATGCGGGAGCAGGAAGTCATCCTTGGGACTAGCTCAATTTAGGTCACGATAATCAACACACACCCTAATTCGCTCATCTTTCTTCATTACGGGCATGATATTTGCTACCTAATCAAGGTAACGTGTCACTTTCATAAAATCTACTTTCAACAATTTCATCACTTCTTCTTCGATCTTCTTGGACAACTCTGGTTTAGTTCTCCCGAGTCTTTGCTTCTTGGGTGGCATATTAGGATCTGTCGGCAGCGTATGTTCCATAATTTTAGGGTCCAATCTCGGCATGTCAGCATATGTCCGGGCAAACACATCTTGATATTCTTTCAGAAGATTAGTCATCATTTCCGCCTCTGACTTTGAGAGACATGCCCCGATCTTTACTTCCTTGACATCCTCTACATCACCTAGATTTATGGTGATTGTTCGCTCTTCTGTCAACGGCTTTGATTCTTCATGTCGATTCCATTTGCTTTCGATCCCTCTCTGATCATCATCGTCGATGTCATTGGAACTTGAGAGACTTTCTTCATGCACATCTGGGTCACATGCGTCCTTATTATGATTATGCATACTATAATGCCTACAATGCGATGAGATAAGTTAGAGCAATGTTAACAACAAAGATGATTGTTGACACCTAAATTTTGGACAACTCATTTAGTCATTTATTGCATAAAATTGGGGATTAATTTTTAACCCCTAAAAAATATTATAATTCAATTGCATAGCATATAATTTTTTAGGTGCATTTATTTTTAATTTACATGTTTTGCATTTTTATTTTTATTTTTAGGACCGGTGGGGGATGAGCTCAAATTTTATGTTTTTGAGCTCTAGTTCGGTAGGCCGGGCTAGGCCCATGAAAAGATAAAATTAACCCAAGCCCGTCGTTATTTTTAATTGATTATCTTGCGAAAAATTAAGATTTGATGCGATATTATGGTTTTTGAAAATTAAAAAAAAAATCGCATTGTAATCTTATTTTTTATCAATAGGCGATAAAATCATTAGAGATGTTCGAGAGATGAGGAGAATAAAAATATTTTTTGTGATCAAGAGGTTATCGGCAATCTTTTTGTTAGAGGAAATATTGATAAAAGATCACATTTCGTTTTGGCCTATAAAAGAGTGCGGACGGAGGTTGAAAAAGGGGGGGGGGTTTGGTTCTTGCTTTCGGAGAAAAGAAAAAAAAATCAGGAAAGAGAGAAAAGAGAAAAAGCTTATGCAGAAAGTACATGAAAAAGAGAGTGAGAGTGACGTGAGGGAAAAAACTTGAGGGGTTTCAGCAGGAAAAAAATCAAAAAAAAGAAGAATAGGTGCCCCTGTTCATCTTCGTCCGCGAAGCCACCCGCTACCGGCCCCGTCTACGAGCACCTGTGCTGCTGCGCCCGCACCACCGCGACGCTGCCGCAACCGCCAACCGCTATGCATGCACTGCCATCTCGCCTGTCGCCGGAGCCCTCCATTGCCCATGAGCTCGCTGCTTTACCAGCAAGTCCCGAATAGAATGCCAAGCCCTTGCGAAAGACGTCGCTGCTCCGCCCAAGCGCCGACATTGTCTTTGCTGCTACCATCGGTCCATTCGTCGCCGATCTACCCACGATGCCTCTGCTCCGACGCCAAGCTGATCCGCTTTGAGCCCCTTTCTGAGCGACATCGCCGATCCCAACGCCGACACCCAGTAGATTCGCTCGAGCCTCCTCCGAGCGCAGCTGCCCTCCGCTCCGCCCGTGTCGCTCGGACCAGCTACCCGACGCCACCTCGCCGGTTTGCTCTTCGCGCCCACCACCGCAACCGTCGACACCGCCGGATCTGTAGCCAACATCCCCTCGTGCCTGGACCCGAAGCCCCCTGCGATTCAGAGCCACCATCATGCAACCGCCGTCGCCACCTTACCCTTCCCGCTGAACCCGTGCCGTTTGCGACCCGGAGCCGCCACAGCGAGACCACCGCGATGCCGCAACCCCGACCCACACAACCGCCGCTTCGCGTCTCGCTGATCCGCCTCCGCCCGCACCGGATCGCGATCACCCTCGCTCGCCACTGCAGATCGCGACCCCAGCACCATCGGAGCCTGTGCGCCACCTCGCCGCTGACTACCAGCAGTCCCGGCACTGTTCAGCCCTTGCCGGAGTCCCAGTGCCGCCAGCCGACGCTTGCCTCCCTTCGGTGTCACCCTCTATCTCCTTTACTTACCTAGGTAGTTTTTATTATTTTTACTTTTTACTTTTTACTTTTACTTTTTACTTTCTTTATAATTTAGTTTATTTTATTTGTTATGTTATTTTTGTTTATTTCATTTGATAGCATTTTCAGTTTAGGTATTTAATTTGTAATATTGGATGTTAATATCTGTAATTTTGTTAGGCATTATCCACGGGGATTTTGTCCGGAATTATTATAATTATTAATTTGGTTCAAGAGACATTGGATCATTTTTTTAATTATTTTAATTGTTGGGCTTTTTAGTGAGATTTTAATTGTTAAATCACAATAATTATTTAATTTGGTCCGTTAAGACTTCGGATCAGATTTGTAATTATTTTGATCTCTTTGTTGTGATAATTAGGGTTAAAATAGCCGTTAACCAAACCCGTGAGACAAAAGGTTATTTTTTCGATTATTTTAATCCTTCCTTACTTGATTTTGTTGATAGTTTAGATTTAATAATTACTTATCTTTAAAGAAAAACTAAAAAAATCAAAATCAAAAATAAAAAAAATCAAAATTCTGCATGAGCATATAGGACATATAGGTTTAATAAATTAGACACGTAGGTTTAATTAATCAAATTTTTAGGATTATATTTCTAGATTGCATTTTTAGATAATATTTTTAGGACTTTATTTTTAGATACATTAGACTTAAATAGCCTTTTTCATTATTTTCTCATCCTCTTTTTAAAATAAAATAAAATAAAAAAAATTGAACAATAGTTTCCTAAGATAGGATAGGGTTTAAGTCAAATTAATCCCTAGAATAGATTAGAAAATTATCCCTTTTTAGATAGATTAATTAGGATCTTTATCAATTCTGAATTTCAATAAAAAATCCAAAAATCTAGGTGCATGTTAATTAGTTTGCATAATATGATCATTTGTTAGTAAAGTTAGGTCATAAGGTGCATAATAATTAGTTTGCATAATAGACCCATTTAATTTGAATTTGCACATTAATAAGATTAAGTCATTTAGTTTTAAAATGCATTTTATAAGAGAATTTTAATTTTTAAGAAAATAAAAAAAAAAAGATGATTGCTTGCTTTGTGTGATGCAATTTATTTATTTGAATGTTTTAATAATGGATGAGCACCCGTGTGGTCACTACATTTGCATGATAGTAATTTAGATTAAAATAAATTAGCTGCTTGCAAAAACATTTTGAAAAATTAAAAAGAAATGGTACCGAAAGGACATTAGAAAATTCTAATGTAACCAAGTCCCTGTATCCTTAATCTTTGGTTCGTAGGAGTAAAATAAATCTCCATTTATTTTACTTAGGTGTCTAATCGACCTATCATAAACTGATTAGTGGCGACTCCTAGATAATCATCTTTTGCATGTTAAAAAAAATTAAACCTTAAGTCGCAAATTGGTATGGGCTTGGGAGAGCCCGAGCTAAGTGTAAAAAATTAGCAATCCATTAACCTAGTTTTAAGGTGGTGAACCTGAAAAATTTAGGTCGCAACAGCTTGGCGACTCCACTGGGGACTTGTGTTAAAACACTTAGTGGACTTAGGCCAATTTTTCTTTTTAAAAATATTTTTGTTTGGCAGTGAGGATCTAACATTCCTAAGGTGTTAAATGTTCTTGCAGATAGGAGGTATAAGGGGAGTAGTCTTTGCTAACCGCTGTTTTGCAGGTTGGAGTTAGGGATGAATGTTTGAATTAAAACTATAGAAGTGTTGTTTACATTTAAACTGTTGTGCATGCTTTATTGCTTTAGTACGACACTATTTGCACACACAACCTGCGGTCGGACTTGGGCTGCGATAGAACTTCTAGGATGGTGTTGAGAAGGATACTTCATCTAAAGCGAGATTGCTATGTAGAGGTTGACCTTCTCTTCCCTGAAATTTCTTTCATGGTGTCGAATGTGTTTGTCCATATCCACGAGACTGCGTGATTATTGGGTATTCCATTCGACTAAGCCGAGGTTAGGAGGACCTGACACGTTAATGTGAGACTGCAACGGTCAGACCATCCTCTTAGCTCCACCTTGTTAAGCCGTCTAGGTAGAAATCGAGCCTCACATTTCATGTGCATGTCTATGTGATTGTCATCCATTTCCAGTGAAAGTAAGTTGTTTAAATTTTTCGCAATTTATTTACTTTATTGTAATTTTGTCGGTCCATGACAATTAGGTTTCATCGGTCTTGTTTTATATGCAATGTGGAAAACCGATGCACAATTCATTTCCACTCCAAAAAAGAGCTCAAGAGGTGGTTGGATCAGTTGGATCAAGATGGTCAGAGATATGTGAAAGCCAGGATCGCCCGACTTCTTCCACTGTTAGAGATCAACGTCCACTCTGGTGTGATTCAGGCACTCCCTCACTTCTGGTGTCCACAAACTTCCACCTTCATATTTGGTAAGTTTGAATTGACTCCAACACTTGAAGAATATAGTGTTGCCATCGGAATGCCCCTGGAAAGGGAACTTGTTAGACCGCTTATCGGTATAGATTCTATTTCTGAATTATCACAGTTTTTACAAATCGAAGCCGAAGGAGTAAGGAAAGTTGTCAAAGCCAATTGTTTTGCATGTCCATTTTCATTCTTAGAAAAGTGTTTTGCAAACCAACCAATGATTTCAAAAGCCAGGATTTTCATGTTAGCATTTTTGGGCTAATCGTTTTTCCTTATCAAAAAAATGCCATTAATCCTTCAATTTCATGGCTGGTTAATCGTGTTTGCGACGGGTTGAATTATGTCAATATGGTTTTAGCCGAAACATTTTTATCATTAACTTGTTTCAAACAAAATGAGGAAAAGACCATGCGTGCCCTCCCCAAACTTTTGCAAATATGGTTTTTCTCCCACATAAGAGGATTTAGGCACCTTATGAAGCAATTTAAGATTGATGATTTTAGGCACCCCATACAAAAGTTTGCGGTCTTAGAACGCTTTTCCCCAAATAAACAGTATGCCCGTTGGATTAATTTTTTGAAAAATCCTGATCCTAAGGCATTCTTATGGCATACTAAATGGCTCCACATTGAGGAGGCTCGTTTGTCTCACAAACATGATGGACCAATCCCGCTGCTGGGCCTTTCCGGTGCTACTTCCTATTATCCACATAGAGTGGCCCGTCAGTAGAAAACTCTTCAAGAAATTCCCCCACCTCTCAAGAAAGATTTGTTCCAAGTTCGTTTCATTCAAAAGGATTATGACTACTTCAATGAGATCCAGATGATCATTACTACGTGGAGCGAATGTCATCCAGAAAAGATTTTGGTGCCCATGAGACTGAAGGGCGAGGAGGAGATTCACCATGCATCGGCGTTCTACATCCAACAATATAGGATTCCTGCTGCTTTACGTCCAGTAGTCCCTGATGTAACTGAGAAGCCAACCCAACGAGCACAAATTGAGCATCTTAAGCGGAAAGTGGAAATGATTGAAGCGGAAAATGAGAAGCTTCGCAAGGTGTTGAAATCCCGAAAGCATATAAAATGAGATGTCTTGAATTTTGATTCAATGTTTAGGGACTTTGATTTCTAGTTCAGTGTTTTCAATTTTTAGATTCAATGTTTAGGGATTTTGGATTTCAATTCTTAGTTCGTTGTTAGGAAACTTGGTTAAAATTTCAAATAAAATCAGGCGATTAGACCATTGTCATGGGCCATTTTTCCTATCTTGTCATTGGTTCTTACATTACTTTTATCCAATTAGGTGATAACGGATCCTCCGCGTTCGCCCATCATTACACGATCAAGGGCTAAAATGGTTGACCAAAATGAAATGCGTGATCGTATGTCAGCTGTGGAGACTCAACTCCAACAAGTACTCACCTCTTTACAACTTGTGACGGATCAACTCCAATTCCTCCAAGCGAATCCAACAGCTGCACCTACTCTTCCTGAAGTAGTTATCCCGAAGCAAGCAAACAAGGTTCAAACGATTGACGACAACATGCCCGGGCTGGAAGATGACCCAGTCATTGTTGGAAAGGCCAAGCTTAACGACGTTCCCAAGACAGATCGTGATGAGCATGTTGCAAAGCTGGAAGAGAAAATGAGACAGCTGCAGGAGTCACAAAAGTCCCTCCCGTTCGACCTCTCGGTCTATGAGAAGGTCAAAATGCCGAGCAAGTTCAAAATGCCAGAGTTTGAGAAGAATGATGGCACATCTTGCCCAAATTCTCACCTGCAGATGTACCACGTGCGCATGACCCAGCACGTCAAAAACGAGCCCTTCATGATCCAATCATTCCATGCGAGTTTGACTGGACCCGCATTAAACTAGTACGTGATGAAAAATGTGAACCTGCTCGACACTTGGAACGAAGTAGCTGACACATTCCTCAAACAATACAAGTTCAACATGGACATCGCACCTTCCCAAGAAGACCTGGAGCGGATGGAAAAGAAAAGGAGCGAGTCATTTAAAGAATATGCTGTGAGATGGAGGAACCTGGCGGCTCAAATTACTCCTGAGCCTACCAACAAGGAGTTGATGAAGTTGTTCGTGAAAACCCTACCGTCCGAGTTTTGTAACAGAATGGCCAGTACATACGTCGAAAGCTTCAATAAGCTTATTCCTGTAGGAGAACAAATCGAGATGGGGATAAGAGAAGAATGGTTTATTGAGTCATCTAGTAAAAGATTCACTGCCAAGAAGGAGAAGGAAATGGCTGTGGATGTGAATGTGGCTTATAGCCAAGAAAATGTCAAACGTGCCCTGAGGCCATCCAAATGAATCCAAGACAACCATAAACCATCGGCCGCCAATCATTTGCCCAAGCAAATAATAGAAGGTAATTTTCTCCTCTCCCCGGGTCTCCATCCCAAGTGCTGACGATCCTCCGAAAGAAAGGTTTGCTTACTAATGAACCAAAGCGTCCCAATCGCGAAAGCATTCGTGGTTATGACCCGACAAAGAAGTGTGACTACCACAACAGTGAATTGGGGCATTCAACTTACGAATGTTTCACCCTCAAGCACAAGATCCAAAATCTCTTGGACACAAAGGCCTTCTCATTTCAAACTGCTCGGCCAAATGTTTAGAAGAATCTGCTACCGGAGCATGAGGGAACAGTTAATGCTATCCTAGAACCTGAAGTTAGACGGATCAAGAACTCGAAGGTGAATGTGGCAGATGCCTTCAATGGACTGGTGAGAGCTAGTTATTATCCAGATCAAGAGGATGTTCCCTTATCGTTGATGAAGGAAAGAATTGCCAAAATGGTGGATGACGGCATCATCGTGTATGCTGACCGTAACTGCGTGGTTTCCACCATTTCCCACATCATCATCGATTGGGAGGAGGGGCAGGATGCTCTCGATGATGGTAAGGAAGAAGTAGATCAGTCACTTGCAGATCTGCCTCCGCTAGAAGATGCAACTGATGAGGAGGTTGTCATTGAAATACCTCAGCCGTATGAGTATGTCAATAATAAAGCGGTGCCTTGGTCTTATGACCTAGATGTTGACCTCGTTACAAGGTCTGGTCGAACTTATGCTCAAAATAATGCTCAACTTGCAAAGCTCGTCACTGACGAAGAGGCTAAGGAATTTTTGGCTGTGATTAAAGCAAGTGAGTATAATATCGTTGATCAATTGCGAAAGATGCCTGCCTAGATCTCTTTGCTCGAGCTCATCCAAACCTCCTCTGTGCATCAAAAGTCGCTGATGAAGGTGCTAAGCCAAATTTGTGTACCCGAAACAGTTGAAGCAGATAAGCTGGAAGATTTTGTGGGATCAGTCCTTCTTAAGGACATGATTGCTTTTTGATTCTTGAGGGTAGGGGGCATAATAAAGCACTCTACATATCTGTCAAGCACAAGGTTTCTCATGTGTCCCAAGTGCTCATTGATAATGGGTCCGCCTTAAACATATGTCCATTGGCCACTCTTCACCGCCTCAAGGTAGACCCGTCCAAGATACATGCTACGAAGACTTCTGTGAGAGCTTTTGATGGAACGAAAAAGGAGGTGATCGGGGAAATCCATCTTGACGTGCAAATAGGGCCGGTCGTCTTCAACATTCCTTTCCAAGTGTTGGATATCCCTACCACGTTCAATTTTCTGCTAGGTCATCCCTAGATACATACTACTGGTGTAGTCCTTTCAAGTCTACATCAAGCTGTAAAATTTGTGATAGAAAGGAAGTTGGTCACTGTGTATGGTGAAGAAGACTACCGGATTTATCACGAGACTACTATCCCCTATGTAGAGCCGGATTCTGAGCTCGAGTCAAGTTACCACTCATTTGAGTTAGTGTCTACCATACATTCTTCTCGAGGTTCATCACCGCCCACCCCTGAAGTTTCAGATGCCTCCCTTATGGTGGGAAGAGTAATGGTTGGGAATGGTTTTGTCCCTGGCAATGGGCTTGGAAGAAATGATCAGGGCATTCGAAACCCCATTGAAGCCCCTCGAGGTCCCGATCTCTTTGGGTTAGGGTACCATGGAAGAGGTGGAGGAAGTTCCGGAAGACGAGAGACAGGGAAGGCATAACTCGCCACCTGAGCAAGGGCGAAGGAGGCAAAATTTACCACCTCCAAACATTCATGAGACGTTCCCTGGTCCTCCAATTACGATGCAAGATGAATATGAAGTGATGGATACTCTCGGACAGCCAAGTGGGAAGTTCGACTATATGGTGAAATATTCAGCTCCTCCTAGCTTTTACTTTGATGCCCGCAATATAGTTCCAAGTGGATGGGATGGCATGGATGATCCGACGCCTTCAAAGACGGAAAACTCTAACGACATCCTGGAAGGAATTTCAAGTTTGTTCGATGACCTCTCCATTGGAGCCATTGATGGGGAACCTCTGGAAGAAACGGGCCCTCGCCCACAATAGTAACCCATTTATCACTTTTGCACATTCCCTGCGTGGGAATTTTCATTGTTTTCTAGGAATTGTTTTCGATTTCTTCTTTTTTGCTTTCTTCTTAGGTCTTGAATTGCATTTTCCATTAAATAAATTGTAATTGATTGATGAATTTCAATGAAATTACAAGTTTTATTTTGAGGGCATGATGAGGTACACCAAACCAGCCCGGTGATGATATCCAGCCGATAAAACAAAAGAAAAATCCAAGGAGAACTCTAAGGCCTAGGCTTCATCATGCTTCCTCGTGTCAAAATGTATAAAAAAAATGCTTTTGCAAAAAACAATTCAAAAAAATTTACAAAAAAAAAAAATATGATTAACCCTGTTTGTCTTTTTGATCCTTCTATTTCATGTTTCAGGGACGATCATATAACATGCAAAGGTATGGAAATGGTCCAATCCAATGCAACAAGTGCTGATAATGATCTTGGAGAATCGATCAAAGATTCCATTGAAGATCCCATTGAGGTGCAGCAAAGCTGGGAACAACATGAAAAAGCCAAGACTCTCACATCCGAGCAGACCGTCACTATTAATTTAAGTGACATTGAAGAAGCCAAGGAGGTGAAAATAGGGGTGAATCTCCCCAAAGACGAGGCTGAGCGCCTAATTCAGTTACTGAAGGAATATCATGACATCTTCGCGTGGACCTACGCCGACATGCCTGGGTTAGACCAATCAATCGTGGAGCATTGTTTGCCTACTAACCCGGACGTGCCTCCTAAGAAGCAAAGGTTGCGAAGAATTAAGCCTGAGCTCTCGAAGAAGATAGAGGAAGAGGTGATGAAGCTTCTAAAATTCGGATTTATTGAAGTCTCACAATACCCTGAATGGGTAGCAAACATCGTGCCGGTGATGAAGAAGGATGGTCGAGTTCGAGTTTGTGTTGATTATCGGAATTTGAACAAGGCTAGCCCAAAAGATGACTTTCCGCTACCTCACATAGATGTCCTTGTTGATAGTACTGCCGGATTTGAACTATTCTCATTTATGGATGGTTTTTCTGGATACAATCAGATAAGGATGAAGGAGGAAGACAAAGAGAAAACTGCATTTATCACTCCGTGGGGAACCTTTCATTATAAGGTCATGCCCTTTGGACTAAAGAATGCAGGGGCAACTTACCAGCGAGCTATGGTAGCACTATTTCATGACATGATGCATCAAGAGATCGAGATCTATGTTGATGATATGATCGCTAAAACTCGACCTAGGAAAAGCCACGTTGAAACCTTGAAGAAATTGTTTGATCGATTCCGTGAGTTCAAGCTTCGTCTAAACCCCACTAAATGCGTGTTTGGAGCAACATCTGGTAAATTACTTGGGTTCATTGTGAGTAGTAAAGGGATTGAGATCGACCCGGCTAAAGCTAAGGCCATATGTGAGTTGCAACCTCCATCAACAGTGAAAGAAGTCCGGAGTCTTTTGGGGAGGTTGAATTACATTGCTCGATTCATTTCCCAACTTTTTGAAACCACCAAGCCATTCTTCAAGCTCTTAAAGAAGAATGCACGAGTCAACTGGGATGATGAGTGTCGAAAAGCATTCGACAAGTTGAAATAGTACTTGATGAATCCACCAGTTCTTGTCCCACCATCGCTAGGGTATCCTTTGATTCTTTACCTCACCATTCATGGTGAGTCATTGGGTGCGATGTTGGCTCAAGAAAGTCCCGTCGATAAAAAAGAACGAGCCGTTTATTACTTGAGTAAAAAATTCACTATGTCAGAGCTAAAATATTCTAATGTGGAAAAGACTTGTGCTGCATTAGTGTGGGTATTGCATAGATTGAGACAGTACACACTGCATTACCAGACATTCCTCGTAATTGAGAACGATCCTATCAAGTATTTACTGAACCGGCCAGCTTTGGTGGGTAAGTTGGCTAAATGGCAAATTTTGATCTCGGAATTTGATGTGCAATTCATGCCACAAAAGTTGGTTAAGGGTCGAGTAATTGCTGATCTATTGGCTGAGAATCCAAAAGCCTCAAATAATGACGATCGTTCTTTGGATGACTGCATCTTGAGTATAAATGAAGATTCATGGACAATGTTCTTTGATGGAGCTGTGAACTTGTCTGGTTCAGGTACTGGGGTAGTTTTGATATCCCCAGACGGACAGCATCACCCAGTAGTTGCGAAATTGATATTCCCATGCACTAACAATATAGCCGAGTATGAAGCTTGCATCCTTGGGCTTCAAGCTGCAATCGAGATGGGTGTAGCCAAATTAAAAGTGTTCGGGGATTCCACGCTGATCATACTATAGACCATAGGTGAATGGAAGACTAAGGATGCTAAGTTGCTCCCATATCATGAGTACTTAGAAGATTTGATCAAGAAATTCGATGAAGTTTCATTTGAATACTTATCGAGATCTCACAATCAATTTGCATATGCACCCGCAACTTTATCATCTATGTTGCAAGTCACTGACGGATTAGAAGTTGAACCATTGAAGATAGAGATTCTTCCAAGGCCGGCTTATTGTATGGTAGTGACAGAAGAGTCGACGGAAAACCATGGTATTACGATATCATGAACTACATCCAAAAACAAGGATTCCCCGAGGGAAGTACTCCAGCTGATAGGAAGTACATCATGAAGATGGCCTCAAAGTTCTTCATCAGTGGTGAGAATTTGTACAAGAGATCTTATTATTCAATCTTGTTGCGGTGTGTGGGTGCAGTGAGGCCACTCAAATCATGCAAGAAATTCACGAAGGAGTATGTGGCCCTCATATGAATGGACACATGATGGCTAAGAAGATCATGAGATTAGGCTATTATTGGCTCACGCTAGAAGGTGTTGTATACAGCATGTTCGAAGTTGTCATCGTTGCCAGGTCCATGGTGATAAGATAAATGTTCCTCCAACTATGCTACACCAATTTTCCGAGCCATGGCCTTTCTCAATGTGGGGGACTGATGTGATCGGCCCAATAAACCCAAAGGCTTCCAATGGGCATAGATTCATTTTAGTGGCCATAGACTATTTTTCAAAATGGATTGAAGCTACATCCTTTGCAAGTGTCACTGCTCGCAATGTTGTGAAGTTCATCAAACGTGACATAATTGCTCGCTATGGTGTCCCTGAAACGATTATCACTGACAACGGGACAAATTTGAACAACAAGCTTGTTGATGAGTTGTTCAGCGAGTTCAAGATCAAGCATTTGAATTCGTCCCCTTATCGCCCTCAAATGAATGGGGCTGTTGAAGCGGCCAATAAGAATGTTAAGAAGATCTTGGCTAAGACAGCCGAGAATTATTGAGACTGGCATGACAGATTACCCTTCGCACTGATGGCGTATCGGACATCGATTCGTACTTCTATCGGGGCAACTCATTTTGCTTTGGTATACGGCATGGAGGCAGTTTTGCCTATGGAAGTGGAGATTCCTTCCCTGAGAGTATTATCCCAAGTGGAATTATCTGAGGCAGAATGGTCACAACAAAGACTGGAACAGTTGAACTTGATCAATGAGAAAAGACTAAAGGCCCTCTGCCATGGATGGCCAAGCATATCAACAGAGAGTAGCCAGATCTTTCAACCTAAAGGTACGGCCGAGACATTTCGAGGTAAATGATCTTGTTTTAAGGAAGCTGTTGCCAATTTTTCCAGATCCTAAGGGAAAGTTTGCTCCAAACTACAGTGGCCCATATGTGGTAAAGAAGGTACTTCATGGTGGTGCTTTGATCTTGGCAGAAATGGATGGTCGTGTGTTTTCCACTCTAGTTAATTCAGATGCTGTCAAGAAGTATTACCCATGATAGAATTTGCAATGTCATGTTTTGAATTGCAAACATTTTATGATGAATAAATTGCCTCAGTGAATTGAATTGTTCAAATTTGTCGCAAATATTGCATTTTTCTTCCTTGATGAATTGTGTGAGATAAATTGAATGTGTCAAATGGGATACTTTGGAATGATAAAAGGCAAACCCTATTCCATACACTAACCCCTAGTGAGTTGTGTGAAAAATTCCATGCCCACGAGGAAAAGGGTGATCTCGCAAAGGGTACGTCAACCAAGATGATGAGAGGCAGTTTCTTCTGCTACCCGAAACACTACAGGTATATCCATTGTTCAGCCTTTCGAGCCCACACACATGAAGAACTTTTTAAATCATCCCTGTCAAGAATCATCTCATACTTGGGACAAGATTTAAAATGAATGATAGGAATTTTCTTACTCACACTTGCATCAATCTTCGAGTATTGCTTTTACAGTGTGACTTGTACGATAATTTAAAGTGCCTTAGGATGACGAAGAGCAGTTTTTCTCTATCCTATACACTTTTGTGGCATCCCAAAATTCAAAGCCAAGCCATAAGGTGTGTTAAAGTTCCTAATTAGGTGATGAAAATTTCTATGGCTTATGCTTTAGCCATTAGTCTTTTAATTAGATGATTTGTGCATATGATTGTGGAAATTTAAATTTGATACATTAATAATTTATGCTTGGCCATGTACTTTAAAAATTAAATTTCAATAAATAAAATGCCCCAAGACTTTGGCCAAGATAGAATTTGAATTTGGAAATAATTATAGAAAGGAATTCAAAAAAAAAAAGGGGAAAAAGGGGGTTAATTTTTAGGAATGGGCCTTAGGCCCATTGGCCTAAGCTTAGTGGGCCGAATGGCCAGCCCAAATGGAGGCCCACAGAAGGGCTATCGCTGGCCCATTAAGGCCCAAAGGAAGAGGTGGCCGGCCCATGCATGGACCTTGCCAAGTGGCAAAGGGGAAGGCCATGCATTGGCCATGGTTGAGGCAAAACAATCATTACAAATGATGAGCTCTAGGGGGGTATAAGAAGGAAGAGAGAGAGGCTGACTGGCCATTTTGTTCGCCCAAGGAGAGAGAGAGAGAGAGGTGTGAGAGAGAGAGAGAGTTGTGCGAGAGAGGAGGAGCGGCCGAGGAGAGAGAGAGGAAGGAGCGAGTCGCCGTCGCTGCCGTGTCCGTCCGCCGTACGTCGTCGATTGTTCATCCTAGAGGCAAGTGGAGTCCTCTAGCTTCTCTTTCATGCTTGTATATTGTTTGTTTGTTAGATTTTGGGTGTTTTAAGTGAGAAAAACCGAGGTAAGGTTGGCTTGTTCTTAAGTCGTGTGACTGTTCTTGCTCGGATTGTGTGAGTCAGTAACTTGTTTGAGCTTGCATGTGTGTTTGGAGTCCGATTTTGGCTTTGATGTCATCATGAAAGTTGTAGCTAACATCTTTTACTATAACATACTTAAATTTTGTGAAAAATTATGGAGATTTGAGGGGTTAAAGTCTTGTTATACGGAGACCTCAGATCTGGAGAGTTTTTACTGACCTCTTTCTGGATTCATGGTTGCATGTTGGTTTTTGTTGAGAAAATCACTTCGATGTCTTTATGAAAGTTGTAGGATACATCTTAAACTACAACATACTAAAATTTAAAGTGAAATGAACAAGTATAGCCTAGTGAATCGACTAGATCTTGAAGAAGATGATTCTGGTGATGTATTTTGAGATACCCGAGACTTCAAGGACCTAAATGATGACTCTAATTTGGTTATTTTACTTTTATCTCTTCATAAAACTTGTATAGGATACCTTTATGTATAACATATCCAAATTTCAGAGGAAACGAAAGAGAATAGGTAGGTTAAATCTCAATATTTCGGAGATGTGTTCACTGGACGATGCGGTAATGGATCCAGAAGCTTCGTGAGGTTGTATAAAATAATCTAAAAAGAATCTGGCTTGGAGTTCTTCATGAAAGTTGTGCGAAAATGTCTTTTCTATCACTATGTAAAATTTCGTAATTTTTAAGGCCATATGGATATTTTAATTGAATTTATTCGGAAACCGTGCATTCTGGTTTCATCCGAGAAGCATAGGATGTTTTGGGAAAATTATGAAATTTTATAAAAATTCAATTTGGCCATGAATTTTGCAAGTAATTATCATCCTCTGGGTTTGTTTAATAATTTCTTGAATTTTGATAATTTTGGGAGTTTATAGTTATTTTTAAATAGTTATTTTTAATAATAATAATAATAATAATAAATAAATAAATAAATAAAAAAAGAAATAAAATAAATAAATAAAAAGGAATTATTTCATTGGCCATAGATTCCATTTAATTAATTCATGTTGCATGTGTAATAAAGCTTTGATATGTGTATGATATTGAATTGAGATGCACATGTGATAAAGTCTTGATATGTCTATGATATTGAATTGAGATGCACATGTGATATGGTTTTGGCATATGTTTGGCAATTGAATCAATGCATGTGTGAATGTCACGCCTAGTATGATTTGTTTGATATCATGCCATGTGCCATGTTAAAATGTGAATAAAATACTGGTAAACATGGATGATGGCAAATGAGGAGATGGTTGTGATGGCGGATGATGCTCGGAATGTATAGAGATACATTGCCGAAATTCCCTAGGAGATTCAGGATGCCCGGACTGTGGGGGGCCGGAAGCCCTGTCCGAGGTCTTTGCCCGAAGGGAATGCCTTGTGATGCCAGGATTGGGGTGCGAGATGCCTTGCTAGAAGGGTAAAGGCCGGAAGCCCTGTCGGAGGTTTCTGCCTGAAGGGAATACCTCGTGATGCTAGTTGAGATACGAGATACCCGGAATGTGGGGGGTCGGAAGCCCGGTGGCCATGGGATGGCCGGAATGCTAGGAACCCTGTTGGAGGTCTTTGCCCGAAGGGATGATGAAATTGATGATATGAGAAATGGGTGATGTGGTGATCAAATTTAAAGATAAAAGATGAAAATTAACCCATGATATGATATGCATGATGATATGATGATGATGATGATGTGATGATATGATGATGATGATGATGATGATGATGATGATGATGATGATGATGATGATGATGATGATGATATGTGATGTGATATGATGATGCATGATATGCATGATGATGATGATGATGATGATGATATGTGATGTGATATGATGATCACCCATGATATGATATGTATGATGATATGCATGGTGATGATAATGATGATGATATATGATATGGCATGTGTATTGTGATGATGTCATGATGATGATGACATGTATGATACGATGATGATATACATGTATGTGTTATAAATTGATATGATGATGCATGATAGTATGCGCATGGTTTCAAGGTAAGTAATGCCTGCAATGCATGTATGATTGCATGATGCATTGAGTTGTTATTGGATTTCCCTATTTACTGAGTGGTTGTACTCACCCCTTTTGGGGATAACATTTCAGATTAGCCAGTATGCCGCTTCCTGCCGTCACGAGAGGTACATTTTACGGGTTACCGTCCGACGTTGAGGTAGAGTGTGAGGAGTTCGGCTGTCCTTCCGTGCCTAGACTCACCTACATTCGCATACGCTGTCTTGTCATGTACGACATAGGCCTGGCTGGGGGCCCAATCGTTCAAGAGTTTGTTTATGTTCACGTTCGCCGCGATGGGGTGATGGGAGGGATGCCGCCACCGCCACCGCCTGACGCACCGGACTGGGTGTGAGACCTAAGTGTGACAAGTAGGGGCTGTGTTTTTTGGGAGTTAGTTAGCCGACACTTTTGATGGGGGGTTTATGCTCGTATGATGTTGAGGGTCGAGGGTTTCTTTTTGAGGTTTTAGGCTGGACGTGGCTGAGTCCTAGCTTTTCCTTTTTGATGTACCGACCCAAAAGAAATCCCATCTTGAAAATATATATGTAAATAAAGTGTCGTGGCTTGTTTATAAAATTATGGTGATTAGTGGTGTGTATTTGTATCATGGTTGGTAGGGGGAGAGACGGTGATGTTTTAATTTGCTTCCGCATAATGAGTCGCGTTGGGACCGATTGTTTAAAAAAAAATGTGTCTGCGAATTAGGACACTTCTTCAAAGTAGAAAGGTGATAAGGTGTAACATTGGCGCTGGTGACGACTTGCGAAGGGTTCGGGGTGTCACAACTTTATCCATTGCAGAGCCCCTTTGAGCCTAAGAATTAATTTCACATTAAACCCAGTTGGTGATCATCCCCCACACTGGGGCAAGGCAAGAAAAATCAAACCACTCAAGTAGCATGATTTACAATGCTGATAAAATGGAGACTTTGTCAAAAAAAAAAGTGCAGAAGTGGGGCATGAAAAAGTAGTGTGCTTGGTAAAAGCAAGGCCAATGCCCAAAGAAAAATCAAACACTTGATGAATGAGTCGTATCCCCAACAAAGTGGTACCCAAAAAGCAAAAAAAAAAAAAGCAGCAAATGTTGAGATGTTGCAATCAGTGGAGTTTTGATGTGAAGAAAATCTTCGACAATGGGGAGGAAAATTATTGGAAATGTCAAGATGATCACCAACTTTGACCCCATAAACACTTTTTTGAGCCTAATGATCCTTTCGTTTCTTAACCCATGAACCCAACCTATGTTACGTCCCTTACAAAGTCTCTTCAGATTAGGGTACTTGAATTAACGTAAAAGTTCATATGTTTGGAAGCATCGCTTGAAGAAGTGCAAGTAAGATAATTTCTGCTTCATTTCTCATGTTTCTAGATTTGTAAACCCCAAGATGATTGTGAAATATCACTCATTTTTCAATTGCCTCGACTCAAAGAGTCTCCTTTGCTAAGCCATTAACCAAGCCCGCATCACAATCCCTGTTAAGGACCTCTCAGATTGGTAAGTTCGTACCACTTGCGAGATTACTCGGACCCTTGTTTGGCATGATAACAGTGAGATAGAGTGATTGTCAAAAATCCTGCGTTAAAGGTCAGGATAAAACAACCCATTTTAATGAGGATGAGTGAAAAGTCCTTTCAGACCAAGAGGTCCCCCATTTGGCACATCCATGACACTCATGTGTTCAGATTGGAACATTCTTTGTGAAATCATTTCCAATGGAAGTTAGGTGATGCAGGCTTGATATAAATCATCACAAACCTCCATTACATTTGATGAATGTTTATGATTGCCAATGCATGTTGCCTCTCCTACGACCATGTTTTGTAGGAGACGTATCCCTGAAGATCGGAGATGTTACCAGGTAAGTATATCTCTATCCATAACTTGAATATTTGTCATTGCACAGATATTCCCTTTTAAGCATACCGACATTCAATTGAGTTGTCCCCCAAAGATTTCTCCCAAGATTCAATCTGATTAAGGCGACCGAAGAATGGTTCGGGTCCTAGCCAAGTAAAACCTCAGTCTAGGTGACCGTAGAATGGTACGGGTCCTAGACAACACCTATTTCCTATTTTAGACGACCGTAGAATGGTACGGGTCCTAGAAAGTAAATCCCCGTTTAGGCGACCGTAGAATGGTATGGGTCCTGGAAAAGCAATTTCCTCATTCAGGCGACCGTAGAATGGTACGGGTCCTAGACAAAACCTATTTCCCTATTCAGGCGACCGTAAAATGGTACGAGTCCTGAAAGGTAAATCCCTGTTTAGGCGATCGTAGAATGGTATGGGTCCTAGACAAAACCTAAATCCCCGTTTAGGTGACCGTAGAATGGTACAGGTCCTAGACACAACCAAACACTGTCATACTAGGCGACCGTAGAATGGTACGGGTCCTAGACACAACCAAACACTGTCATACTAGGCGATCGTAGAATGGTACGGGTCCTAGGAAGCAGTCTCTTTGCAAAGCCATGTTACCATTCTGGGCGATCGTAGAATGGTACGAGTCCTGGACATGTAATATCAACTATCTTGAATCACTGTACCCTCCTTGAAGGTAAGTCATTTCGGGTAAGTCTTTTATCATCTGCATTAGCATTTCCATACATCATATAAATTGCATTAAAAAATGGAATTCATTTTCCAACAAAAATCATCCATTGCATACACATAACCAAAATTTAGGTCTCAAATTATCTTTGAAGGCAACCTCTTCGAGCTCACCTTCAAAGAGGGGCAGCTGTTGACACCTAAATTTTGGACAATTCATTTAGTCATTTATTGCATAAAATCGGGGATTAATTTTTAACCCCTATAAAATATTATAATTCAATCGCATAGCATATAATTTTTTAGGTGTATTTATTTTTAATTTACATGTTTTGCATTTTTATTTTTATTTTTAGGACCGGTGGGGGATGAGCTCAAATTTTATATTTTTGAGCTCTAGTTCGGTAGGCCGGGCTAGGCCCATGAAAGGATAAAATTAACCCAGGCCCGTTGTTATTTTTAATTGATTATCTTGCGAAAAATTAAGATTTGATGCGATATTATGGTTTTTGAAAATTAAAAAAAATCGCATTGTAATCTTATTTTTTATCAATAGGCGATAAAATCATTAGAGATGTTCGAGAGATGAGGAGAATAAAAATATTTTTTGTGATCAAGAGGTTATCAGCAATCTTTTTGTTAGAGGAAATATTGATAAAAGATCACATTTCGTTTTGGCCTATAAAAGAGTGCGGACGGAGGTTGAAAAAGGGGGGGTTTGGTTCTTGCTTTCGGAGAAAAGAAAAAAAAAATTCAGGAAAGAGAGAGAAAGAGAAAAAGCTTATGCAGAAAGTACATGAAAAAGAGAGTGAGAGTGACGTGAGGGAAAAAACTTGAGGGGTTTCAGCAGGAAAAAATCAAAAAAAAAGAAGAATAGGTGCCCTGTTCATCTTCATCCCGAAGCCGCCCGCCGCCGGCCCCATCTGCGAGCACCGTGTCTGCTGCGCTCGCACCACCACGACGCTGCCGCAACCACCAACCGCTGCGCCCACACTGCCATCTCACCTGTCACCGGAGCCCTCCATTGCCCGTGAGCTCGCTGCTTTGCCAGCAAGTCTCGAATAGAACGCCAAGCCCTTGCGAAAGACGTCACTGCTCCGCCCAAGCGCCGACGTTGTCTCTGCTGCTACCGCTGGTCAGTTCGTCGCCGATCTACCCGCGATGCCTCTCGCTCCGACGCCAAGCTGATCCGCTCCGAGCCCCTTTCGAGGGACATCGCCGATCCCAACGCCCACGCCCAGATTCGCTCGAGCCTCCTCCGAGCACAGCTGCCTTTGCTCCGCCCGTGCCGCTCGGACCGCCGACCCAACGCCACCTCGCCGGTTTGCTCTTCGCGCCCACCACCGCAGCGCCGACACCGCCGGATCTGCAGCCAACATCCCCTCGCGCCTGGACCCAAGCCCCCCTGCGATTCGGAGCCACCATCGTGCAACCGCCGTCGCCACCTTACCCTTCCCGCTGTACTCGTGCCGTTTGCGACCTAGAGCCGCCACAGCGAGACCACCGCGACGCCACAGCCCCGACCCGCACAACCGCCGCTCCGCGTCTCACTGATTCGCCTCCGCTCGCACCGGATTGCGATCACTCTCGCTCGCCACTGCAGATCGCGACCCCAGCACCACCGGAGCCCATGCGCCCCCTCGCCGCTGACTACTAGCAGTCTCGGCACTGTTCAGCCCTTGCCGGAGTCCCAGTGCCGCCAGCCGACGCCTGCCTCCCTCCGGTGTCACCCTCTATCTCCTTTACTTACCTAGGTAGTTTTTATTATTTTTACTTTTTACTTTTACTTTTTACTTTCTTTATAATTTAGTTTATTTTATTTGTTATGTTATTTTTGTTTATTTCATTTTATAGCATTTTCAGTTTAGGTATTTAATTTGTAATATTGGATGTTAATATCTGTAATTTTTGTAGGCATTATCCACAGGATTTTTTCCGGAATTATTATAATTATTAATTTGGTCCGAGAGACATTGGATCATTTTTTAATTATTTTAATTGTTGGGCTTTTTAGTGAGATTTTAATTGTTAAATCACAATAATTATTTAATTTGGTCCGTAAGACTTCGGATCAGATTTGTAATTATTTTGATGTTTTTGTTGTGATAATTAGGGTTAGAATAACCGTTAACCTAACCTGTGAGACAATAGGTTATTTTTTCGATTATTTCAATCCTTCCTTACTTGATTTTGTTGATAGTTTAGATTTAATAATTACTTATCTTTAAAAAAAACTAAAAAAATCAAAATCAAAAATAAAAAAAATCAAAATTCTACATGAGCATATAGGACATATAGGTTTAATAAATTAGACACGTAGGTTTAATTAATCAAATTTTTAGGATTATATTTCTAGGATTGCATTTTTAGATAATATTTTTAGGACTGCATTTTTAGATATTTTAAGAAAAAATAAGTTAGGATTAGACTTAAATAGCCTTTTTAGAGTCTTAGATATGATTGGCACATTTTCATATTCTCATCCTCTTTTTAAAATAAAATAAAATAAAAAAATTGAACAATAGTTTCCTAAGATAGGATAGGGTTTAAGTCAAATTAATCCCTAGAATAGATTAGAAAATTATTTTTAGATAGATTAATTAGGATCTTTATCAATTCTGAATTTCAATAAAAAAATCCAAAAATCTAGGTGCATGTTAATTAGTTTGCATAATATGATCATTTGTTAGTAAAGTTAGGTCATAAGGTGCATAATAATTAGTTTGCATAATAGACCCATTTAATTAGAATTTGCACATTAATAAGATTAAGTCATTTAGTTTTAAAATGCATTTTATAAGAGAATTTTAATTTTTAAGAAAATAAAAAAAAGATGATTGCTTGCTTTGTGTGATGCAATTTATTTATTTGAATGTTTTAATAATGGATGAGCACCCGTGTGGTCACTACATTTGCATGATAGTAATTTAGATTAAAATAAATCAACTACTTGCAAAAACATTTTGAAAAATTAAAAAGAAATGGTACCGAAAGGGCATTAGAAAATTCTAATGTAACCAAGTCCCCGTTGTGGCATCCGGAAATTCGACGGCCCTCAAGTATGCAATGGCCGTGAGTAATCGACGGGAGTATCGTCAGTACCACATTTGGCCTAGTCTCATCGCCACTTGACGTTCCGAAATATTTACTTTTGGAAAAAAGATATTTGTCTTTGAATGGCCATATGGACAATCCCACCAATGGCCATGTTTTCTTTTACCTATTGGACTCGAGCCTTCTTGCCAATTAGCTAAGTTGAAGACCTCGATGTTATACGCGATGTCACCACCACCCTCCCCTTCAACGGCCACACGAATGGCCCATGCAATTCATATACATGTAGAAATTATGGTCAGCTTTTGGGAGAAGTTGGGCCACGCACGGAGACCATGCGGCCACGAATTGTTGGCCCAAGCTGCCCGAGTTTCCCTTTCATTCGATCGGCAAATGAGTCAACAAAAGGAAAATTCATTGACTCAGCAGCCACGTGAACTTACCGATTAGTGGACAACGCATGAGGAAGGATCGAGCAAGAGAGGACACATCACTTGCATGGACGTGTGAGGTGTCACCATTTCCTGCTACCACCGAATCTCATTTTTATTGACTCTCAAAGTCAACAAATGAAGAAACAAAATGCTCGTACAGGTGAGGAAGAGAGAGAATGAACCGAAACCAGCGAGTGAGAGAGTGAGGTACCGAGCGAAACTTGAGAGAGAAAGAGAGAGTTTGAGCGAGAGAATTTGTGAGTGAGCAGCAGAGCGGGTGAACGGCAAAGAGGAAAAAGAGATCACCTTCTGCCGTGCTCGAGTTGCCGCCATCAACGCCACTAGCCTTCGCCGCCGTTGAGCCGAGCCCTCTGTTTTGCTTGCAATTGAGATAAAGGACTAGAGGCAAGTGAAAGTCCATGAATCTATATAATGTGGTGCTGTTATTGTCTAGTATGGTGCAATATACTTGGAAACAATTGAATTCTGAAAGTAGAATGTTAAATTGTGGGTAATCGAAGTAGAGCGGGACCATGAGATTGAGGAATTACGCTGGTTTTGTGTATATTTTGATCCTGTTGATGTATTGATGAAAGACCGACTATTAGTAGACTTGTGGAAGTAAGATAGTCATGGTGGAAGTGGAATTTCATGGGATTCACTTAATCCAGTGCAATTTCATGTGTGACCCTGTAACTTTGTAAAATTTTATGAAGGGTTCTAATATGAATTTGATTTCGATTTCTTCACGGAAGTTGTGAGGAATTGCGTGAGCTAGAGTATATATTTTTATCATAACTTTTCGGAATCAATACAATGGCTTAACCTCTTTTAATAGGCAATGCCTTCTGTTGAATTTTTATTCTGTGATAAAAGAATACTGAACTGAGTTGTGTGAACTACCACTCATTATATATAACGAATCTGGCTTAGTGTCCTTAATGAAAATTTTTCGTATAGATCTCAATTATAACGTGTTAAAATTTCAGAATTTTTCATGGTCATTTGCTGGTTATTTCGAAATCTCTATTGAAGGCGTGCATTCTGGCCTTTACACTGTGTTACTATGAAACTGTTCATTTTGTTTAAGAGTCATTGTATCTTGAGTTGTTAATTGTTATTCACTTGATAGATGCATTGACATTCAGCATATCACATGATATTGGAAAATTTGATAAAGTCTTTTAGATCCATGGAATCCATGACGTCATTGCATCGAAATGGATTTCGCTGACTTTTGATGTAGGCCTCTCTGTCGGGCCTATTCACCAGGAGTACACATCAGTTCTTGTCCGTATGGATGGCCGCCTTCTGAGGGTGCTACCACCACCACCGGCTAACGGACCTGACTAGATATGACCTAGAGTCGAGGGTAGCAGGAGATGCATTTTTGGGACGCCGACACATGGGTGATGGATGGATGCGGATGATATCCAAGGATAGAAGTTGGTTTTCTTTTGGGTAATCGCCAGGCACAAAAAGACCTCGGCGTTTTGTTGTACCAACTATCATAGTCCATCCCTTATATAAATAAAAGTGTTCGGCCTAAATTATGAAAGTTTTAGTATGGTGTGCATCACTTTATATTTTGATGAGGGGTAGTTGAATTATGCTTCCGCCATATTATTTGCGCAGGGACCGGTAAAGAAAACAAATGAAAACCCCCAGGTATTATAAGTTATGTTAAAATTTCTTTGGTATCAGAGTATTATGCTCCAGGGGAGAATGTAACTGTGGCGACCCTAACGGATCGGGGGCCGTTTCGGGGGTGCCACAGCGGTTGGTATCAGAGCAATGGTTTATATGGAGTGATAAGGAGCCTCCGATGAAAATGAGGAATATGAGGATGATGCACACCTTAGGATACTAACCAAGAATGGTTGACTAACTTTGAATAACGGGTGATTGAGTTCACTCGTAAAATACTGATAATGATTGTGAGTTGCTTTTATGTGCCAGTAACATCTTTATGTTACTTATATAGTAGTAGTTGCTTTTAAATGGAGACAGTGAGTCACAAATTATTCCTAAGGCAAATGCTTGGAAACTGCAGGAAAATCATGGTATGAACTGGAAGTTCTCATCCATCGAGGGCTGAAGCCTCTGCTACAAGGGCTGAACCCCGAATGGAAGACATCCTGCAGGCATTGGCCAATATAGGAAATCTAATGGAAAGACAAGCGCAACAACAACCCGGAGTGGAACGTCGCCCTCAAGGATTGGTGGAACAATTTTTGAAGTTGAAACCACCTAAGTTTAGTGGAATAGGAAGTCCTGAGGAGGCGGAACAATGGATAGATGGAATGGAACGAATTTTCCGGTTGTTGGACTACAATGATGCTGAGAAAATAACTTTGCAGAGTACCAGCTGGAGGGAAATGCAAAGTTTTGGTGGAGAGCTTCAAGAGATACGATCTTTCCACCAGGTATTGATATAAATTAGGGCGAATTTGTTAGAGCTTTCAATAGAAAGCATTTTTCTGACTATGCTAGGGACAAGAAGATCACTGAATTTGTTCAGCTGGAACAAAGGGAGCTAACAAAGTGGACAAGATTATGAGGCAAAATTTTATGAATTGTCCAGGTATGCTCCCAGATTGATTGAGGATCGTGAAGAAAAAGCTAAGAGATTCTTGAAAGGGCTGAGGACTGATATCAGGAAACAACTGGTGCCTTTGAATATAAGAGATTATAATGAGATTTATGAAAGGGCACAGTTGGTGGAGCAAGAATTGGTAAGGGAGCAATCAGAGTCTAAGAGACAGTTGACCTTTAGTGATAACCGACGGGGTAAGAGACCCTATACAGGTCAAAGTCAGATCTGGGAATCTAAGAAAAACGGGAATTTTTGAAACTTTGGAAAAGCTAGGGATGGCCTGAATCTAGGAAAAGCACCTTATCGGAGTGATGATTGTCGAAGGTGTGATGGGCAACATGGGCCAGGGCCTTGCAATGGACGACCGAAATGTTATGGTTGTGGACAAGTAGGACACCTTAAGAGGGATTGTCCACAAGTTGGGTCGCAGCCGAATGTCAACTTGGTGCGACAAGTGCAACAACGTACTACTGGACCATATCCACAAAAGAATCCACAAAGGCCATCAGCGCAAGGAAGGGTATATGCGGTCACCCAAGAGGAAGCGGAAGCTTCCAAAAACGTTATCTCAGGTACGATTTTTATAAACGGCAAGAAGGCATATGCTTTGTTTGATATGGGTGCTACGCATTCATTTGTTTCTGAAAGATATAGACAGTTGAGTAAACTAGAAACAACATCTCTTGAGACGCCTCTTTGTGTTTCTACGCCTTTAAAGAATATGGTGTTGTCTACGCTGGTGTGTAGAAAATGTAAGATAACAATAGGAGGAAGGGATATGGAAATTGACCTAGTGGTGATGGCTATGTATGACTTTGACGTAATTATAGGTATGGATTGGCTCCATAAATATCAGGCTAAAGTAGATTGCTACGGGAAAGTGATTCGGTTCATGTTTTAGGATCGGTCTAGTTTTGAATTTCTAGGAGGTCGAACAGACCCTCTATGGCCATTATCTCGGTGGTAGAAGCTCATAAATTACTTGATGAAGGATGTCAAGGATACCTCGCAATAGTAAGGAATCTTACTAAGGAAGAGGCTAAACCAGACAAAATTCGAGTGGTCGGGGAATTCCAAAATGTATTTCCTGAAGAATTGCCTGGGTTACCACCAGAACGAGAAATTGAGTTTTAGATCGAGTTAATGCCTGGAACAGGACCAATATCGAAAGCCCGTATAGGATGGCCTTAATGGAACTAAAGGAGTTGAAGGTGCAACTACAAGAGTTGCTTGATAAGGGATTTATTAGGCCAAGTGCTTCACCTTGGGGTGCACCAGTCCTCTTTGTGAAAAAGAAGGACGGGTCGATGCGTTTATGTATTGACTATAGACAGTTAAACCAGGTGACTGTAAAGAATAAGTATCCCTTGCCTAGAATTGATGACTTATTTGACCAACTGCAAGGAAGTTTAGTCTTTTATAAAATTGACTTAAGGTCAGGATACCATCAGTTAAGGATAAGGAAAGAAGACATTCCTAAGACTGCATTTAGAACTCGTTATGGACACTATGAGTTCCTAGTTATGCCATTTGGATTGACGAATGCACCAGCAGCATTCATGGATTTAATGAATAGGATATTTAAGCCATATTTGGACCAATTTGTGATTGTCTTCATTGATAATATCCTGATATATTCTAAAGGACCCGAAGAGCATGAGCGACACCTGAGGATAGTATTGCAAATCTTGAGAGATCATAAGTTGTATGCCAAATTCAGCAAGTGTGAATTTTGGTTGGACCAAATAACATTTTTGGGACATGTGGTATCAGGAAGTGGAATTGCAGTAGACCCTACAAAAGTTGAGATGGTAATAAATTGGCCAAGGCCGACAACGCCGACTGAAATACGGAGTTTCTTAGGGTTGGCCGGCTATTATAGGAGATTTATTGAAGGATTCTCGCGACTTGTAGGCCCATTGACGAAATTAACTAGGAAAAATGTCAGGTTTAAATGGAATGGAGAATGTGAAAGGAGCTTTCGGGGAACTTAAAAGAAGTTAACCACAGCTCAATCCTAACTATACCATCTGGATATGGTGGATTCACGATATATAGTGATGCGTCTCACAAGGGACTAGGATGTGTTCTGATGCAGTATGGCAAGGTCATAGCCTACGCATCAAGGCAGTTGAAACCCCATGAATTAAACTACCCAACCCATGATTTAGAATTGGCAGCTATAATTTTTGCTTTGAAAATATGGAGACACTATCTGTATGGAGAAAAGTTCGAAATCTATACAGATCATAAAAGCTTAAAGTATTTGTTTTCACAAAAGGAATTGAACATGAGACAAAGGAGGTGGATGGAATTGTTGAAAGATTTTGATTGTGAGATACGGTACCATCCAGGAAAGGCGAATAAGGTGGCGGATGCTCTTAGTCGTAAGTCAGCTATGGATATGGCCAGTCTAAGAATGACAGAATGGAATCATTAAAGTCCAGAGCTTGAGACTCAGAATTTCAATTGAAAGTAGATCGCCTTACCGGTATGCTTACCGCATTAAGGATTGAACCCGAAATTATTCAAAAAGTTCGAGATGCTGCAAGAGTCGACCCGGAAATTGTGGAAATAAGAAATGCTGTGTCTTTAGGGAAAAGACCAGAGTTTCAAATCTCTAAGGATGGAGTAGTAAGATGCCAGAGACGACTCTGTGTTCCCGACAATGAAGAAGTGAAGAGAGAAATCCTGTCGGAAGCACATAGGAGTAATTATAGTATTCATCCGGGTAGTACAAAGATGTACAGAAATTTACGCCAACAATTTTGGTGGAATGGCATGAAGACGGATGTAGCTAAACACGTTTCCCGAGTGTTTAATATGCCAGCAAGTGAAAGCGGAACATCGCAAACCCGCAGGATTATTGAGACCATTGGAAGTACCCGAGTGGAAATGGGAACATGTGACGATGGACTTTGTACAAAGACTACCAAGGACATCAAGTGGTCACGACTCGATCTGGGTAATAGTAGATCGCTTGACTAAGTCTGCCCATTTTCTAGCCGTTCGCATGGACTACCCGATGGATAAACTCGCTGAGATATATGTAAATCAGGTAGTACGTTTACATGGTGTTCCTGTAACGATCACATCTGATCGAGACCCAAGATTTACTTCGAATTTTTGGCGGAATCTTCAAATCGCCTTAGGGACAAAACTCCAATTTAGTACTGTTTTTCATCCACAAACGGACGGACAAACAGAAAGAGTAATTAGACACTAGAAGACATGTTGAGAGTTTGTGCCATTGATTTTAGAGGAAATTGGGATGAAAAGTTGCATCTAGTAGAATTTGCCTACAATAATAGCTTTCAGAAAAGTATAGACATGGCTCCCTATGAAGCATTATATGGGAGAAGATGTAGGACCCCTATTTGTTGGAGTGAAGTAGGTGAAAGGAAATTAACAGGACCTGAGCTGGTACAAGTAACTACTGAGGCTGTTGAAATTATCAGGAAAAGACTTAAAACTGCCCAGAGTCGACAGAAGAACTATGCAGATAAGCGTAGAAGACCTCTGGAATTTAATGTGGGAGATCATGTATTTCTTAAAGTATCACCTATGAAAGGAATATCACGGTTTGGAGTGAAAGGCAAGCTGAGCCCTAGATTTGTTGGACCTTTTGAGATACTTGAAAGGATAGGAGACGTGGCCTATCGACTAGCGTTACCCCTAAGTTGGAAAACCTACATGATGTATTCCATGTGTCGATGTTGAGGAAGTATCAATCCGATCCAGGACATATACTTGATCATGAAGACATCAAAGTGGATGAGAAAGTGAGGTACATTGAAGAACCTGTACAAGTACTGGATCGAAAGGAGCAAATTCTTAGAACCAAGAAAATTCCACTGGTTAAGATACTATGGCAACATCACGATGTGGAGGAAGCCACATGGGAGAGTGAGAACGAGATAAAGGAGAAATACCCTCACCTATTTGAAAACACGTGAGTAATGCCTAATTTCGAGGACGAAATTCTCTAAGGAGAGGAGAATTGTGGCATCCGGAAATTCGACGGCCCTCAAGTATGCAATGGCCGTGAGTAATCGACGGGAGTATCGTCAGTACCACATTTGGCCTAGTCTCATCGCCACTCGACGTTCCGAAATATTTACTTTTGGAAAAAAAGATATTTGTCTTTGAATGGCCATATGGACAATCCCACCAATGGCCATGTTTTCTTTTACCTATTGGACTCGAGCCTTCTTGCCAATTAGCTAAGTTGAAGACCTCGATGTTATACGCGATGTCACCACCACCCTCCCCTTCAACGGCCACACGAATGGCCCATGCAATTCATATACATGTAGAAATTATGGTCAGCTTTTGGGAGAAGTTGGGCCACGCACGGAGACCATGCGGCCACGAATTGTTGGCCCAAGCTGCCCGAGTTTCCCTTTCATTCGGTCGGCAAATGAGTCAACAAAAGGAAAATTCATTGACTCAGCAGCCACGTGAACTTACCGATTAGTGGACAACGCATGAGGAAGGATCGAGCAAGAGAGGACACATCACTTGCATGGACGTGTGAGGTGTCACCATTTCCTGCTACCACCGAATCTCATTTTTATTGACTCTCAAAGTCAACAAATGAAGAAACAAAATGCTCGTACAGGTGAGGAAGAGAGAGAATGAACCGAAACCAGCGAGTGAGAGAGTGAGGTACCGAGCGAAACTTGAGAGAGAAAGAGAGAGTTTGAGCGAGAGAATTTGTGAGTGAGCAGCAGAGCGGGTGAACGGCAAAGAGGAAAAAGAGATCACCTTCTGCCGTGCTCGAGTTGCCGCCATCAACGCCACTAGCCTTCGCCGCCGTTGAGCCGAGCCCTCTGTTTTGCTTGCAATTGAGATAAAGGACTAGAGGCAAGTGAAAGTCCATGAATCTATATAATGTGGTGCTGTTATTGTCTAGTATGGTGCAATATACTTGGAAACAATTGAATTCTGAAAGTAGAATGTTAAATTGTGGGTAATCGAAGTAGAGCGGGACCATGAGATTGAGGAATTACGCTGGTTTTGTGTATATTTTGATCCTGTTGATGTATTGATGAAAGACCGACTATTAGTAGACTTGTGGAAGTAAGATAGTCATGGTGGAAGTGGAATTTCATGGGATTCGCTTAATCCAGTGCAATTTCATGTGTGACCCTGTAACTTTGTAAAATTTTATGAAGGGTTCTGATATGAATTTGATTTCGATTTCTTCATGAAAGTTGTGAGGAATTGCGTGAGCTAGAGTATATATTTTTATCATAACTTTTCGGAATCAATACAATGGCTTAACCTCTTTTAATAGGCAATGCCTTCTGTTGAATTTTTATTCTGTGATAAAAGAATACTGAACTGAGTTGTGTGAACTACCACTCATTATATATAACGAATCTGGCTTAGTGTCCTTAATGAAACTTTTTCGTCTAGATCTCAATTATAACATGTTAAAATTTCAGAATTTTTCATGGTCATTTGCTGGTTATTTCGAAATCTCTATTGAAGGCGTGCATTCTGGCCTTTACACTGTGTTACTATGAAATTGTTCATTTTGTTTAAGAGTCATTGTATCTTGAGTTGTTAATTGTTATTCACTTGATAGATGCATTGACATTCAGCATATCACATGATATTGGAAAATTTGATAAAGTCTTTTAGATCCATGGAATCCATGACGTCATTGCATCGAAATGTATTTTTGTAATGAGATGTATATTATGATGTGAGTGTTACCGTCGGAGGTGCGAGCCGACGATGCCCCGGGAGTGTCGGGATGCCCAAGGGTCGAGTGAGTCGACGCCGTTGGATGCTCGGAGGTTTGTGCCGGAGGGTCCTCGGGAGTTTCGGGATGCCCGGTTGTAGGGATTGTACGTAAATCCGGAGGGAAGGGGCAACCATTTTCATGGCGAGCCCTGGATATACCTCGTGATGCTAGGTGGGGTGCGAGATGCCCGGGGTGTGTGAACACGCCCGGATGCCCGGAGGTTTGTGCCGGAGGGTCTCGCGATGCCAGGTTGGGTGCGAAAGCCCGGAGGGATGCAAACACTGGTCCCCGGGGAATGAAACCTTTCTTTGAATGCTAAAATCCGGTACATTAAAGGAGTGCATGTGTATGCATGTGGCATGATGTGAGAATTTGTTTATGAAATTGAGTGGGCTTCATCCGGTACTGAAAATGCGTTTGTTATGGCATTGAATTGTTTTTATGAATGTGGTGCAGATAAAATAAACGCTTGATGGCATGCCTATACATATAAATGATAAGTGTGTTTGCATACATCTGGATGATTAGAGTTTCTACATAATATAGTGTAATGGATCTTTTTACTGCTAAGTGGTTGTACTCACCCATTTTGGGGACTAACATTTCAGACTAAAAGAAAAATGCCGCTACTGCCTGCGACTCCTGGTATGTTTTATGGACTCCTGATTGACCTACGGTGGGAGTGGTCGAGCACCGTCATCATGGGGTGCACGGGTTGGTATTTGAGCGCGTACGGATTTCGCTGACTTTTGATGTAGGCCTCTCTGTCGGGCCTATTCACCAGGAGTACACATCAGTTCTTGTCCGTATGGATGGCCGCCTTCTGAGGGTGCTACCACCACCACCGGCTAACGGAACTCGACTAGATATGACCTAGAGTCGAGGGTAGCAGGAGATGCATTTTGGGACGCCGACACATGGGTGATGGATGGATGCGGATGATATCCAAGGATAGAAGTTGGTTTTCTTTTGGGTAATCGCCGGGCACAAAAAGACCTCGGCGTTTTGTTGTACCAACTATCATAGTCCATCCCTTATATAAATAAAAGTGTTCGGCCTAAATTATGAAAGTTTTAGTATGGTGTGCATCACTTTATATTTTGATGAAGGGTAGTTGAATTATGCTTCCGCCATATTATTTGCAGGGACCGGTAAAGAAAACAAATGAAAACCCCAGGTATTCTAAGTTATGTTAAAATTTCTTTGGTATCAGAGTATTATGCTCCAGGGGAGAATGTAACTGTGGCGACCCTAACGGATCGGGGGCCGTTTCGGGGGTGCCACACCCGTACCCTTAATCTCTGGTTCGTAGGAGTAAAATAAATCTCCTTTTATTTTACTTAGGTGTCTAATCGACCTATCATAAACTGATTAGTGGCGACTCCTAGATAATCATCTTTTTCATGTTAAAAAAAATTAAACCTTAAGTCACAAATTGGTATGGGCTTGGGAGAGCCCGAGCTAAGTGTAAAAACTTAGCAATCCATTAACCTAGTTTTAAGGTGGTGAACCTGAAAAATTTAGGTCGCGACAATGATGCATGTCGTTTTTGAAGAATTTTTGAAGTATTTTTGTAAAATTTTCAAGAACTCATTCTCATATCCTCAGATTTTCTCTTCTTTGCAAGGCCGTCAAATAAGGGAGCATGTGGATGTGACAACCCAAGGAAGGGGAGGGGTCCTCTCTAGTCCCACATTGCTTAGGGGGAGTCCTAGGCTAGTTTATAATGATTGGGGTCCCTTTAACCTATATGACGCATTTTAAAACCGTGAGGACTCAGTGTCCAAAGCGGAAAACGTTATATAGTGGGACCCGGGTTGTTATAGTGGAGGCTTAGGCCTCAGCGACCATCATAGGACTAGTCTAATGTGCTTCCACATGTACTTAATATAACATGTGTCTATTTTATTGAATGAGGAAAGATAAGACCATATTTTAACACACACTACCCTCAATCAACGGCTCAAGATCGGGGCTAGCCATAGTTCACGTTACAAATGACAAAAAGGGGAAATAAAGAAAGAAAAACTACGAGATCCCGCGTAGGAGAGAAGACATAAAATGAAAGATTAGGCTAAACGAGAGCCGCCCTACTCTAGAGGGACAGCCATAACTTCAAAGGGTTCAGCTTCCTTGCACGCTAGGATGGTGCATATGACGTATTCCTCGAATAGCTCGGTCACACCATAGATATCATCTTCTTCCTCAAACAACATCCTTAGGGGTCCTGGAAACGTCTTTTCCAGTAATGGGGGAAACGGCCTTTGATCGCCCTCGTTCTTTTCGGTCTAGGCAACGCGTTCACTCTAGTCGCTATACTCATCTTGGCCTCCTTAGGCATCATGGCCTCCTTGGTTGCCACAGCTACCTCGTTTGTTATGGCCTCCCCGCTTCTCGACATATCCCAAGCCTCTTCTTTTGAAGTTTTTATGAGTTTCAATGGGTTTTCGCACACCCTGACCACACGATCCAAGACCCTCCCCATGTTTATACCCACTCGCCAACATGATCCTTCCCGCAGCTATAGCTGATCTAGACAATTCATAGGCCTTTGTGAAAGAACCCACAGGCATATGAATCATGCACACTAGCTCTAATGCTTGAAAGCTGGATTCCTTGGTACATTCGAGCTCCACATAAGGGATGGTCGTCTCGTGGTAGATCTTGAAGTTAGACTCTCTAGGGACCATGATAAGCCTGTTGTCCACCACAAATCATACCTTCTGATGAAGGCTGGAGGTAACAGCACCTGCCGTGTAGATCCATGGCCTCATTAGTAGAAAATTAAAAGCACTTGGTATATCTAATACTTGGAACGGGACTTGGAAAAGTACAAGGCCAATCAGTAGCTCAAGTTCAATTTCCCCTATCACCTCCTTCTTCATCCCGCCAAAAGCCCGCACAGTTGACTTGCCAGTATGAATTCTTACAAGATTGATGCCGAAATGGTGGAGCATAGCCAACGGGCATATATTAAGCGTCGAACCATTATCAATCAACACTCTGCAAACAATAGTGCTCTCAAGCTTCATCGAGATGTGTAGCGCTTTGGTATGATTAAGGCCATCAAGGGGGAGATCTTCATCAGTAAAGGAGATTTGATCTTTTAGTAGAACGGCCCCAACAAACTCTTCTAATTGGACTTCATCGATTGATTCTAGCATGTGCACCTCATTAAGGACTTTCAACAAAATGACTTTGTATTTCTCGGAAGATTTGAATAATTCTAGGAGGGAGATTTGAGCTAGCAGCTTCCGCAGTTGATCCACCACATTGAACTCACTGGATTTTACCGCGGCCAAGAATTGCTTTGCCTCCTCCTAGGTCACGGCCTTCTTTTCTCCTCATTTATTAGGGGCGTAATAGCGGCCTGATCGCATGACAACGTCTACCTTAGTTGTTCCATAGTCCCAAGGTACAGCTTTAGGATCAAATTTTAGAGGATTCTCCAACACTATCACTCAATCTTTCTCCCGGGGTGGCAATTCTATCGTGACTAGCGTTGCGTTCCCTTCTGTGACTTTGATTGCCGACATCTCCTCGACCATAAGGTCGATCACCATGGGTTCATCAAATTTCATCTCGATATCATCAGCGGGCTCCTCATTAGGTAGTTCAATCACCATTGGGGTTATCATAGCTATCACCCCTTCCTCGTACAAAACTAGGGTCTTCGAAATTCCAAGCATGACCTTCTTTGCTCGAGATATACAAGCAAATTTGCAAAAAGATGAGCGGAACGACGATGGCATTATCATGGATACGACTCTCTCTCCCTCTTCTCCACGTCAGATTACCCCCATGGCTGCCATCCTGCGGACGTGGTTCAGCTTCTCTTATGGGGTCACATCTTCCTAACCTCCTTAGTATCTCGCCAGCACTAAGAACTCGTACAACTTGGAAGCATCCACCACTAGAGGCTGTTGACTCGCCCACGTCTTCTCGAAAATTGAGTTGACTCTCTCTGCATGATTTGGTAGCGGTTGCATGTTAGGTTGAGCCTCCTTGAAAGTCAAGATCTTCTTGTTTAGAAGTTGTTGAATTTTGTATCTTAGCACGTTGTAATCATCTACATCATGGCTCTTTTCTCCCATGTGGTATTCGTAGGTCTTGGCCATATTGAACCCGGCAAACCTCGGGGGATTGTCTCTAGGTACCTCATTCGCAACCATTCTCTTTTTGAGGAGCATGGGCAATAACTTTGATAGCGGGCGTGGTAGTGGGGAAAAATCTTTTCGAAAGAGCCTTTTGCCATTATCATATGCTCGAACCAGTGTGGGCTCATGCACAGGTGTTGCGGGAGGTCGAGGGAAAAACGACTCCTGCACAAGCGTTACTTCAACTGCGGCCTCCTTATCTTTTCTTGCCAGGAATTTCTTTGTACCTTCGGTTGAAATCTTTCCCTCAACCATTGCCTATTCAACTCATTCACTCACCTCAACTAGTTACGTAAATGTCTGGCAACCCGAGAACACTAATCCTTGGAAGTATTCAGGGGGCAATATCTTGAGGAACATTTGTTTTATTTCCCTCTAATTTAAGGTCGACTTCACTTGTGAGGCCATAGTCCACCTTTACGCGAATTTCTTAAATGACTCGTTCCTTTTCTTCTCAATATGGGTCAACTCCTCCCTCGTGGGGGCGAGCTCGGTATTAAACCGGTATTGTTGCAAGAACTCATTAGTTAAATCTTCCCAACTAGTGAATTCTTCAATGTCTAGTGCAATGAACCACGTCAGGGCAATGCCTTCAAAGCTATCTTAGAATGTGTGTATGAGAAATGGCATGTTGTCAACATAGCGAGCCATTTTCCTTATGTAATACCTAAGGTGGGTCTTGGGGCATCACAATCCATCATACTTTCTTGTGAACTCAGGCTCTTGGAAGTTCTCAAGAAAGTTCGTCTTGGTGTATGGAGACAAACTATTAGCTCTTTTCAGCTCGTAACCTTACAAGGCACACAGTCGCTTCTCCATCTTTGCCAGACATTTTTCACTCTTTTCACTTAGGCGGGGTGTTAGGTTTTCCTTTGGAGGAGGATCCAAGTTGACGATGATTGGCGTGACAGAAGGAACCTCTCCGGCAGTTTTTTTCCCGGGGAGATCAGCAACGTGTGTGCCTCTAGTCGACGGGGGGGTGTGTTTTGATGACATAGGAGTGAATGTTCCAATGACAACTATAGTGGGGGACTCCTTAAGCTTCTAGCTTATTTCAAGCATCATTGAGGTGAGTTGAGCTAGCTGGTCTTCCATCTTGGCCATGCGCATGTTGGTGTCCTCATTCTCCACTTTGACTTTCGCGCGTGTGCGAATCGGCGATCTCCGCTTGGCTGTGTCGATGATCAGTAGAAGACAATCGATCGGTTAATACCTGAACAAGGATAAATAGGCATATATAAGCATGAAGTAATGATTAGATAGTTGGTCCATGACAAAGATCTAATCGCCCCAAGAAAGCAAGGTTGCTACATAACGCAGGAGAAAATATGAGGGAGAACCCTTAAAAAACGAAGCTAATCATGACTCTTATCTCCCGATAATGTGACACGAGACAAATTCTTTAACATTTAAACAATGAAGCTAATCATGACTCTTATCTCCCGATAATGCAACACGAGACAAATTCTTTAACATGGTAACATATGTGGGCATGGGCCCATTACATATCGCACTTGACTCAATCCAACTAACGATGACAGCTCCCACTCGTGATAGCCCCACTGACTTAGGTCAACTTCAAGGCACATTCCTCAGCTTCTTTGAGCTTCCTTTTGAGGCGTTTGATCTTGGCTCGGTGGGTGGTCTTTAATGGCACGTCGGGAACTTTCGAGCATAGGCTCTTTGGAATTTTATGCCTAAGGATGTATTCCATCTAGGCATAGTAGGTCTTCTCTTGTCCTTCCAACTCCTCTTCAAGCCATATCAGCTTCCGGGGGTGGCACATATCCCACATTGACTTGACTAACGCGACGGAGTCTTCGTGATCTTGGCATTTGTCAGGGAAATCTAACCTAAGCGGGTCTTCTTAAATCGTTAGTGGAAGTTGTTGAACCTCTTGGAACTGGCAGGCGACCCGGGTCGGGTAATACTCAGTGACTCTGGTAATTCCCAACAAAGGAACAGGTCCAATAAGCCTACATACGAACCACGCTTCTTGAACTCGGAGCCATTTGGCATGCCATTGGAAATCTTCAGGTCTAGGGTTGGTCATGAAAACTAACCACTCAGAATAATGATAATCAGGGGCAAATGTCTTCCTATCTTTAAACTTCAGGATAGGGTGGCTAGAGTCAGAGATGTCGTTTACAATCATCAAGCCACCAAACCCCTTAACGTGAGAAAAGAACCAAATTTGCAAAAGTTCAAGAGGGGCATGAAAAACCTTGTCTTTGTTTTCTTTAAAGCGGGTAAGGGAAAGAAAAGTTTCAGTCAGAATGGCATTAACAAAACCCCTTCCCATACACACCTCACGAACTACCCATGCCACGAAGGGATTAATAGCGTTCCTACGATGTGGGAATATCATGAACCCGAAGAAAGCTAATAGGAAGATTCTATTCTTTTGGAAAGATGAGGCGTTTTGAAAAAACTCATTTAGGAATGAAAACGGGTAGGCTTTGCGATTGGCTTTCAAAACTTTTCTCACGTCCTCTCCCTTAATTCTAAGGAACTCGGATAAAGTCACAGTGTGTTCAATTCCTACAAGCAAGCTAACTAACTCCGACACTAAGGGCTTCCTAATGGCTATGCCATATTCTTCCAAGGTGGGAGTGAGCTCGTGGTCTTCGAACATGAACGTGCAAGTCTTGGGACACCAAACATGCGCCAACGCTCGTACAACATCATAATGAGTTTCTATTTCTAAGAGAGGAAGTAATTGTCCGACATAGGATCGCACCCAATCATGGCCAGTCGGGTCTAGTCTATCCCACCATGTGCGAAGCTCGACTTTCGGGTAAGCAATGATATGAAGCTCGGGTATCCCCATCATATACTACTCATAGTTACAATCAACCTAATTTTCCATGAACCGACCAAAAAAGGAAAGCGAATAAGTAAATTACGAAAGAGAGAATTAGAAAATCTCACCCATCTCATTAAGTAGCAAAGCCAATGACATAGACATACACATAGATGGTGGTTCAATTTCTACTCTAAATGGCTCAAAATAGAGCCATGGGATCACCGGACTAAACCAGCAAGGTTGCAGCTAGATCGGGTTATCCATGACTCTGGCTTTGTCAAAGAACCGACTCATGTCATGCGGTTGTAGACCGAGGTGGGTACTTTTGACATGAAGAAAGAAATTTTGGAGTTAAGGTGGGTGACTCGTACTACACGGTTGTAGTCGAAGTGGTATCCACCTTAACACCATCCTAGGTGATCCTATGTGGCCCAAGTCCGGCGGCAGGTTATGTGTGCTATGGTGTAGTGCAATGCATGGGACACAAGCATGACAATTGATAAGCAAATCGGCACTTCATGCATAAATAAACTATTCATTCCTACACCCCTTGCAAAACAAGGGTTAGCAATCACTCCCTCTTATACCTCCCATTAAGCATGAACATTAACCAACTAACCCGTTAGGGATGTACTTCGGATCCTCACTACCAAGCAATAATATTTTTGAACAAGATCAATTTTGGCCTAAGTCCTCTAAGGTTTAAAACCAAGTCCCCAGTGAAGTCTCCAAGCTATCCTAACCTACCCTCGGGGGGAGAGAACATGTTTAGGGGTATTGCCTAAAGGACGGGCCTAATGCTCATGATTAGGCATGGGCTCTCCCAAGCCCATATCCCGCGTGACATTGGGATATTTTTTAGGAATTTTTGCACAAAAGAAGTCGCCACTAACCTATTGGGGTTGGCTAGAAACCAAGTAAGGTATGGGAGTATACCTCGCTTCCTACGCAATCAGAGAATCTAGGGTTAGGGACTTGATTACACTAATTGACAAATTAGTGCCATTTCGGTACCTAATCTTGTTCATTTTAAGAGAAATGATTTTTGTCAGGCAATTTGGATTGATTTTATACCTATTCATTAACATGTGAAGTAATCATGCGGGTGCGCAATCATTAAAGTAACAATCTTAGCTATAAAAATCCTAATTGCTGTAAAATTAAACACATGCAACTAAATATAATTAGACATGCAAATTAAACACATAATATAATAAATATACGAGCAAATAAAGGCCTAATTACACAAAAAGGCAATACATAGCAATTCCTAACCAAACCTTACCATTTTTTAATTTTCGAAAGTTTTTTTTAAATTCAATTAATTTTTTTTAATTTTTTTTTTTTATTATTATTTTGATTTTTTTAAATTAATATTTAATTTTTAAAAATGGGCGAACCGGGTCGGGTCCGGTATGATCTGATTCCGATCGGATCGAACCCAGTTCGATTAGGGTGGGTTGGATCCAGCCTGGTTGGGCTAGGCTCGACTGCCTCTGGTCGGGCCTCTACAGCCTTACTTGGGGTGGGTTGAGTCTAGCCTGGTGGGGCTAGGCCTGATCGCCTCTGGTCGAGGCTAGGCCCGATCGCCTCTGGTCGGGCCTCTATTACCTTACTGGGGCCCGGGAACTTGAGTATAATCAAGAGCCGAGTGGGCTAGATGTGTGATCTGGCCCACTCATCCTACACCCCTAGGTCGTGATTACTAAGTCGCGACTAGGGGTATTTAGATGGCGAACGCTAGCGACGGCACCACTAGGGCTAGGCAAGGGGGACAGTCTGGCCTCGGGCTGGGACACGGCGGCATTCCAGTGACCAAAAAAATGGTTTGAGACTTGGGATGGTGTCTAGTTTTCATTTTAGCATTTCGACAAACAGGTGGGGTGCACTAATGGCATTAAGAGATTTCAGCTCGGCTAGAGCCCGAACGCACATCCGAATCTTCAACAATACACACTAGAATAGCAAGCAAAATAACGGGGGCAAGGTGGTGGCTGGAGCTCGCCCGAAACTAGTCGGGATGAGCTCCAGCCGACACACTTTCGAAGACGCACTCCAATTGCTCGAAAAAGTGCCTACTTGGGTTCTTGCGGGAATGATGGCTCAGAGATACGTTGACAGCAGCAGTGGTGGCTTGGAGACTCGTTAGCGGCAGAAGCAACGACCCAAAGGCGCGTCGGTGATGGTGGTGCCTCAAAGACGCATCACCTCCTCTCCCGTTCCCTTCCGGTTCTCTCTGGTCCTCTCTACTCTTGCCTTCTCTGTGTTCTGGGCTTTGAGGATTACAATGGTGGTCAGTGGCTAACCGGTGGCAACTGGGCGACAGTGATCAATGGCAGTGGTGACCCTTGCTCCTCTCCTCCTCTATGTGTTTCTCTCTATGTTGGGTCTCTCTTCGTGTTTCTCTCGGTGCTCTCCTCTTGGTGTTTCTGTGGTGTCGATTTTTTTTGTTCTCTATCCTCTCCTTCGGTTTTATGCTTAGCCAGCAAGTGCGCATGGCCTCTGTAGCTGCTAGCTTGCCAGCCAAATTGCCCCCAAACCCGCGGATCACGTTGCTCGCCTACCACCGATCCCCTTGCTCTCTACTACTGCTCATCCTTTATGTTCTCTGCAAGTTTTGCAAGTCTTCGAGCGAAGACCAGCAGAAGAGAAGAAGGAAGGAATGGGTTGGGTCAGGCCAAGGCCGAATTCGGCCCGACCCGACCATTTTTCGTTTTTTTAAATAAATAAAAAAATAACTCTTTCTTTCTTTTTCTTTTAATAATTCATTGTGACTAATTCCTAACCTTTAATGCTACTTTAAATTAATTTAGGTGAAATTTAGATGTCAACAGACATTTTTAATAATATATTAATATTTTTTGAATTTTCAAAATAATTTTTTTTTCCTCTCCCTCGTCTTTGTTTTTTCATTTTGTTGGTGGCCATCACTAGCCACCAGCCACAACAATGGTCGATGAGGGCTGGCCTCGCCTGGGTCGCCCTCACTAGTCATAGGTGATGGTCGGCCTCGCCGAGCTACCCCTAGGCGAGGGCGAGCACCAGTCATCTAGGTACAGCCACTCGAGGGCCCCTCACCAAATCTAGTGAGGCCGACCATCACCTAGGCTAGGGTGGCCTTGCCATGCCTCCCCTAAATGAGGGTTGGCCTTGTCGAGGCTCACGTGGGTGAGGGCAAGGCCTAGTGAGCCTCGCTTGGGCATGGTCGATTGCCAGATCTGGCGAGGGCCCCTCGCTTAGCCATACCTAGACGACCAATGCTTGCTCTCACCCAAGGGCAACTTAGTGAGGCCAAACATTGCTTGTGGTTGGCAAGGGCGACCCAAGCGAGGCAGCCCCTGCCAACCATGGCTATGGTTGGTGGCTAGCGATGGCCACCGGCAAAAGAAATAGCAAAGTAGAGGGAAGGGAAAAAATTATTTTAAAGATTCAAAAAATAAAAAATTATTAAAATGTCTACGTCCGCACCAACTGTGCTACATAGGACGGTCGGCGTCTACATTAATAATCTCTTATCTAAATTAGCCGGAGAACTGAATTGATACCAACATGAAAAGATTTATGACTAAATTGGTTCAATTAAAAGATTTACGTTTAAATTGGTACTAATGTAATTAGTTTAAGAATTTTTTCCTGAATATCGTCCTACCTCCGTTAAATCTGAAATTTTACAAAAAGGTTGTCTCTTTTTCTGGTTCGTTTATGACCATTACTTTTTCTTAAAATTTCCTTGAAGCTTTTCAGGAAGGGGCAAAAACTCAATTTTGCTTCTTGTCCTTGACCTTGGGTAGCATGGGGCCCACTTAACTGGGTATGAAACCAAAAGTAGCGGTGACTGAGACTTGCCTCGCCCTAGGAGAGCATGTTCGCGCGCACTCCAAAGGAATAGGAACCTTTTTCCATACAATGGTTCATAGGTCAGAGACGGGGAGAAAATATTACAGATAAAAACCTTATATTTGCAGCACCTAAGACAGACAATGCTCTCTGCAGAAAATACTTTTTGAATTCTGCAAACTCATTGCTTTAATTCGGCTTGAATTCTGCAGGTCGAAGCGCTCAAACACAACCCGCTAGCTGAGGTAATCATTATTTGAGGGGTGCATGCCATGTCATAATATTTTCAGGAGCTTTTTATCTGTGCTACAGAGCTATTGCTAACTTGCTTATATATAATTTATGGCATTTTAAGTGAACTTGCTTAGATATAATTGATGGGATTTAGATATAAGTTGGATTATTTATGTTCATTTATTTTTCGTGGTCGCAATGGCAAATTTATGCGTGTTGATGGCGAGGATGGTGTCGTTTTCTTGTTCTTTCACCTGAGTGTAGGGGTAGTTCTTGCAAAAAATGCTTTTTGATAAGGTTATATACAATCGTGTTTCAATTCATTCTGTTTCATATAGTCGATTTCTTGCAAGTCCTTCTAATTGAAGATATCATATTAGCTTCAGCATGTATTATAAACGATGTAGCTAAGCTTGAATGAATTTTTTACCATCACATAGTATCTATTGAATACTACAATTGCAGCAATTGTTGTTGTTGTCGAGAATTACCTGCAATTGTCTTGAGTTTGAGAGAATGTCTTGTAGATTGTTATTACAATGGTGAAACAGTACCCAAAAAGACAAAGGATGGACCAAGTTTTCAATGATACAAGTCCCAAAATTTAATGGTGTTGCCTAGAGTTAAGTCGGTTGGATGAAGAACTAGCAAAGTCCCTGTGCTAACATGGCCATTTTAATCTATAGAGTTGCATGAGTGCATGAAAAGGCCACGGTATGGACACTTGAGAGTTTTTTATTGCTGGGTTGGTTTGATGGTGAGGGTGGTCTGTTACTTTTTGTATAATAGTTGTAAGGAGGTCCATTTTAGGGGCTCTTCTTGTGTTATTGTGAAAGGCTCACATGATGCATCAATTTCAACGTAATCTTCAATAGGTTTTGGAACTTAAATGATTCAGTCACGTGACATTTGCAATTCCATTCTCTAGAGGTTGAGCTTTTAGTTTAGTGACTTTTAGTCCCTAGTCCTTCTAAACTTGAGGTTTCAATTCTCGACTTTTGTTTTTGTCTGAAGTTGATTTGGTGATTGTTGAAAGTGCTAGTATGAACACCTAGAGGGGGTGAATAAGTGTTTAAAATAAACCTTGGCAAATATATGCAGAATAAAATAAACTTCGAGCAAAATAAATGAGTTAATGAAGAGAATAAGAACACAAGGTTTATAGCGGCTCGGCTTAATCCAAGCCTACGTCCACTTTCCCACGCTAACAGCCTTCTTGGCTGGATTCCACTATGCAATCAACAAGAGATTACAACTTCGAGTGCAAACACTTAGTAGTAGATCACACTATCTCACTAAGTCACTCTTTTGGTATTTCTCTCACGATCACAAACGTTTAAGCTCACAAGAGACAAGTGTATGATCGAAGGTCACTCAGACTTTGGAATTCTAAATTCTACGCTCCGTCTCTTACTTGCTCATCGGTCCTTCATCTCCTTAAATACTCCTTCACTTCCAAACTAGCCGTTGGACAGTATCTTGAGGATCGTCTTCCAATATACCCATTGGACAGCTTTGTATCTAGAAGATTTGGTAGCCGTTGAGTGACAAAGGTAGAATCCCAAGTTGATTCCGATCGCCCATACAAACAGAATCTTGGTTTCCATAAGTAAAGCTTCTTCGTATAGAAGTTCGTGTCTTCAATATACAATCGTCAATCAAATCAATCTTGATGTGGAATCCAAACTAGATCATTAGATGTTATATGATTGGGCTTGAGTTACGTTATGTCGAATCTGGATGTAAAGTCTGATAGCAATAGACTTTACAATCTGAGTCTTAGTGCAATAGACTTTACAATCTGGGTCTAAATATATTCTGCTTCTGAACAGTTTTAGCTTTAAGGTCTGAACACAGTCTAAATAAGTTCAGCTTCAGCATAAAGTCTATCTTCTGGTTCAGCTTCAGCATAGAGTCTGTCTTCTGGTTCTTCATTCACGTACAGTCTAGAATTTGTCAGAATGAATAGACTTTTGATGTAAAACAGACTTTGACACTAAAGTTTGGCAGTCTTCAGACTTTAACACAGAAGTTTGGAAATCTTCAAAATATACTTTGGACATGTGTTACGTTCAGTCTTCTAGCAGTCTTTTGACTTTGACAATATCCTTTACATGTTCTATCATCTGCATGGTCTATTACTTAATCATTAAACATGTTAGTAGCCTTTAATTTATTTTGTCATCTTCAAAACATCATAAGGGATTTCCCTAACAATTGTCTTATTTTGCGACTTTGTTCCAAAAATAACAGAGTTTGTAAGTCCATTACAACAAATGCTCAAAAAAAGACGCTCCTCTATGGGGACCACAATAGACAAAATCTATATGTAGGCTTAAGGAAATTTTGCAGCATCTTCCTCCATTGCAAATCCCTTCTACAGGAAAAAGAGTGCTGCAAACAGATGCTAGTGATGAATATTGAGCTACTATTATTTTTGAAGAAATCGATAGAAAACGACGAGTTTTTGGACACAAGATTTGAAAATTCACACGGGCATAAATGCACTACCACTCTATGTTTAAGGAAATCTTGATGGTAAAATATGGTATCAAGAAATTTGAATTCCATCTTATAGGACATCATTTTCTTGTGGAAATGGATTGTCTTCATTCTTTCAAATGTTGAAGTTCAAGCATAAGCAAATTTCACATCCACAGCTTCTTAGATGGGCAGAATCATTTTCAAAGTATCCCTTTGAGACCGAGTATATTGCGGGGAAAAAAATGTACTTACCAATTTTCTATCTAGACCAAAAGAATTTGCAGCCACCATGTCCATAAACATATATGTGATAAGAAATGCAAGAAGCTATTTCAAGGCCCGAGAAATCAAGCCCAAATAGCCTTCAAATTCATGCCCACCAAAAATCCCTAAGCTCATCCAAGATAATGTCCTTGTCGAAAATCTTGGAAGATTTATGTGGCAATATCACTTTCACATCTTTCGTGAATACGGTAGTCTTCTCCTCAGGCCAAATGGATTGCACTTGAAATATCCATTTATTCATCTTCTTACTTCCTTCCCAAAAGAAGAATTTCTAGAAAAGCTCAAGTGGTTTTATTGAGATTTATTTAATCTTTATACTATTGTCATTAAGTTTCCAACAACCAAGATGCCCCTTATAATCGGCAAAATCATTGAAGGTCAAACCAAGTGTAAATGTCTTAAGAAAATGCTTAGTTGGTTTAAACCATTAGGTGCATTGAAAAGTATTTTTTTCAAGCCCAATTCAGAGCATGCAAGCCTAACCTAGATCTCTATAGGATCATTTTATTTTTTAGGCCATGGGTATCTATTCGACCCATTGAAAATATATGTAAAAATCTGGTAAATGTTGGAGTATCCACATATAAGCCCCAACTTGCTTCAAATGAGATTTTTGCAACACTCCATTGTAAAATCTTAGCTTATCCTCGACAATATCGAGAATTGTAGAGGACAACACTCCATTGTAAAATCTCAGCTTATCCTCGATAGTATCGAGAATTGCAGAGGATATTATGCCAACGTAATCAGTAATCAGATCATTCCACCAAAGACATGGCAAACAGAAGATGTCCCTGTTTCTTGGGATCATCCTGATGACTATCACATAACGCATCCAATGATTTATGCTTGTCACGGGCCGATCAATTGGGATCGTGACCATGCGGCGACTCAGGCTCTTTTGGATCACCTAAGCCAAGCTTTGCTCGATCAAACACTCACTCGCTCGCACACTCGGATCATAGAGAGAGAGTTTCTAAAGAGAGGGGTTTTGGAAAGAAATGAGCTTTGTATTGCTGAAATGATTGAATGGTTTTAAATGAGGGGGAGGGTACCCCTTCTTATACTCAAGGCCCTCAGATTAGATTCATTGATCTAGAATTTATCCGGCGGACAAGATTGCACCGCCTCAACTACCGACATTAATGTCAACTACCATCTACCGACATAAATAAAGCTAGAGTCTTCTAGAATACGGCTCAATGACAATTTCACCTGCCCTTGAAAAACTCTGAAAGGAGACTTTTCGGGAATCCCAGCAAGCGTAGGAGGTCCACCGCATCACCGGCACGGTCCTTCATCTTCGGAAACCTCTTGGCCGTGACACTTGCTTAAAGAGATACTATGGATTGATGTACCGAACACTTCTGAGTCATTAGCAAATTCATAGGATTAAGCTCATCATCATAAGATCCATGGGGAGGTCCATTGTCACAAGATCCTTTTGATTATGGTGAGCTACAATTTGCACTCAGTCTAGGTCTTGATAAAAAGATTCATCACTCTAACTTGGGTATCTACCCCAACCTGATATTCTAGCGTGTTCTTCCATTGCTCCTACGAGTTCTCCCCAATCATCCAAGAGAAAGGCTGACCGAAACAATTGAAGTAGAATAGCACCTTGAGATGTTCAAGCAACAATATCCAAAAAAATGTACTCTTAATCCTTCTAACATCCCATCTAGCTCATACTAGTCTCTAGATGATTCAAACATTGAAAATCTTGAAGGTCCGGAAATTGAAAGAATGCTCAAGAATATCGAAGGCAAAAATATGGAGAAGACTCAGATGACTCAGACAACAAAACTGAAGAGCCTATTTATAGGCATAATAAGTAAATCAAGACTCTGCTAGAAGATTATTCAAGACAAAACAAAAAAGGCAGAAGACCCACGTGAAAAGACAAAAAATTTCACCCAAAGCATTGTAGCAACTGTTTATATACTGTTTGGCACTATTTGGTACTGTAGCATAATATTGTAGCACTGTAGTAGAAGCAAAAAAAAAAAAAAAGCAGGACAATGTATGTAATCTTTATTTGTTTTACAAACAAACTTCCAATAATTTCCCCAACTCTTTTGTCATGTTTTTCAATCATCCCTTCCTCACTTTAAAAAAGCCAAAAAAGTTGTTGACGAGCGGGCCCAAGCACATTGTAGTGAACCATTATAACGAGAGGCCACCGCCCAGTGGAATTCACATTTCTTTGCAAGCTGTGTAGGATTGTAGCTATAACATCAGTCCCAAGTTTGCTCAGTTTATTCTGGCAAAGGTACGTGCAAGCACCTTATTCGACTCTTAAATTTATTATATTAGGTCTCGCTAATTCCATCTTCAATTATCTTGATCTCGCGCTCAAGTCATATAATCTTCCCGATCTATCATGAAAAAAAAAAGTGTTCCTTTTCTAATAAGGGACCATCTAATTTTTTCGGTATGAATGATGCTTCCAAAAATGTTTGTAGACTCACCGCTTGCATTGAACTGCAAGAGGGTTTTCCTGATGGAGAGCAGTAACTGTCCACAAGATTGCCCGGGTTTCCAGTACTTCCCTCCTCCATCGGCAGGGGACGTTCCGGTTTCTGTATCTTTGGAAAGCGAGATTTCTGTGTGCCGGGAGACTACGAGGTGGATCACCGTCAGCGCGGTCATCGTTGTTGCCGTCGTAGCCACCGGTGTTGTTATAAAAAATCGCCGTGGTCGGGATAGAACCACCACTCCATTGAAAATGATATGGATTTCAAATATAAGGCCGCCAACGACACCTCCTCCGCCGCCGCCGCCGCCGCCACCGCCACTGCCGCCACCGCGCTGTTGTGATCCGTGTGATCCATGTGATTCATGTTGTCATCAGATACATTGGCAGCCGTCGTGCTATCCGTGTGATCCGTGTTGTCATCAATTAAACATATTACCATGCGGGGTAATTGAATGATGCATAATGATAGATCGTCTACACTTAGCATGGGCACTTCTAAGTCCTATGAATTGTAATTTGATTTTTCAATCCAATTATGCAATTATCTTGGAGATGCCACTAACTTATGATAAATAAATTAGCAATCCAAGTAAGATGCGGAAGTACATTTCACTCTTATGAACTAAAGATTCACCAATCGATTTAGTTGCATTAGATCTTTTAGTATGAAAACAATTTACATGCGAAGTTCACCAATTTTTATTCCTTAAATTCTCTAAACATATAAAAAGTGATTATGCATAGTCACTCAAGTAACAAAAATAAACAAGCAAGCAATTACAATAGAAAGCTAATAAAAGAAATAAATGACAAGAAAAATAAAGGACACGAGTGGTATCAGGCAAAATTAAGCAAAACCTGGTTATTAAGGCCCCGGACAAAGCCCCGTGAGCTATAAATGTAAAGTCGATGTAAGCTCTCCAAGAGTTGCCTGATGCTCAAATAGGAAAGTGAATGAATGACATGTCATGACCATCTACTAAATAAATTACATTCCTAAAATGAATTGTCGCATGTGAAAAATAAATCTAAAAAATGCAATATAAAGTGCAGTGCGATATTAAGAAAACACATCCATTTGTGAGCGTGCATGGTACCTAAAATGCACCCCTAAAAATAATTTTTAATTTTTTTAATATTTTAAGACACAAAAAGAAAAACTAAGAAAATTAACTAAGTGTCGAAATGGACATGAACTAAAGCTTATGTGCTTGAATCAGCCTATATTCCATATTTGCATTGTAACTTGGACACCGAAATCACAAATAAAAATTATCCATTTCAATGCCGGTGGTGTCACGTAAAATGACCAGCGTCATGTTAATGTCGACCAGTTTTCCATACCAAAAGCCGCCACCAATAGTGGAGGACAGAAGAGAGCCATTATAATGAGAGGTCACCTAATGAAAAATTGCACTTCTTTGCTGGTAGTATAAGAATAATACCAATAACACCACACGCCTCGGTTCTTCTTGATGAGGTACACGCAAGCACCCCCTTTGACTCTTCGGTTTATACTATATCCTACTTCATTCCATTTTCAATCATCTCGTTCTCACGCTCGCGTCATATAATCTTCTGGATTTATGTGATCAAAATAGTGTTTCTTTTCTAATAAAGCACCCTCCTTTTGAACAACTACTTCTTTTCTTGTGTGAATTGATGCTTCAAAAAAATGTTTGTGAACTCATCGCTTGCTTTTAACTACGCAGGACTTTCTTGATGGAGAACTATAACTGTCCACAGAATTTTTCAGGTTGCCCGTGCTTCCCCTCTTCATTTGTCCCGAATTCGGTCTCGTCCGACGACGAGAACATTTCGTGGTGGGATACTCTGGGATGGGTCATCGTCGGCATAGTTGTCGTCGCGGTTGTAATCCGTAGTTTCCTTTTCTACTTTCGTCGTGGTCCTGAGGACGCAGAAATCACTCTCCCGGTAAACGTGGAAATCTCCCTTTAATAGGACACTGCGAGCATTTCGTTTCCGTTGTCGTTAGCGTTCTTCTCCTAGGACAATAAGATCAAGCTTCTGGACATGTGTCTGTGTGAAACTCGAATAATTTATAGTGACAGGTCGTCTATTCTATTATCCAACATTGGAGATTTGATGCAACAAATAATTGTATTGGAGGAAAAAAATTGTGATTAAGGGTTTGTTAAATTTCGGTAGTTCTATGGTCTATCAAGAACTTGATCTTCGGATTTATCGTGACATTTTCAGATGTGAACCATTAAAAGAAAACTAATGAATCACAAAGGAACATTTATCATAGACTATTACAAGGTCATACCAATGGCAACTTTAAGATTTTGATTTAATTAATTAAACATGCAATTTAATTCATTTAGGAGTTGCCACCATAAAAGGGGTATGTAAAAATGTTGGGATCGATTTTTAACATCCATCTACACCCTCACTTCAAACATAAGGCTTTATTGCCTCAATTTCTTATGCACAAAATCTTCATGAAGGCGAGCGCAGAGCATGCCATCAAGATATATCCTAGCTTATTATTCTAAGATTTATAATATGTAATGGAAATTTGAAGAGAAAAAGGGAAAACTGTTTAAGCACACAAACGCTTGATTGCTTAAGGCTAGTCTGCCTTTTTATGCATAAGGGAAAGAAAAGATAAGCAAGATTGCATCATTGGTAACGCAAGCATATTAATGCCACTTTAGTCTTCAATAAGGGGCGGAGCTTGAAGAAGCAAAGTGAGCCTATGGTAGCAGCCTATTATGTTTTTCAGGCCCTTTGACTTGATATTCTATTAGTCAAGTGCTAGCGCCCCCATAGAGTCAGGCTCTTCTGCTATCAATGAAATTGAAAGACAGACAAAAACCAGTGCCTTTTGTAAACATGCGATTCACGCCTATGACTTACAATTAATACAACACAAGGACTCTAACACTTATTACAACATCATGACTCATCTTAAAACATTTATTACAACATGGCTCATCTTCATGATTTATCACAACATGACTTCTCTTTATTTTAATTCAAAAGAAAATTGTATTCATTACTAAAAAAAAATCATAAGTACATAGTGTTCATGACAAAACAAATCGAAACAGAGCAAGAATAGTCAAACGGAGCACCAGCAAAGTTAACCACACACTTGTTCCAAGAGAACATATCTATCGAGCAAAAGCGAAGATCATGTATCAAATGGCAACCTTTGGCCTTGGTTCAATAGACTCACTTGTGAGAGGAGTATATTTAGTGCACATGTGAGGCGAGCCATAAAGAAAGCCTTACATTGGGTATTTGGAGTGAAAAGGAACGGAGCAATTGTAATACCCTAATTTTCAAAAGATGGTCATGGTCAATCAAAAAGAGTAGATCATGTGCACCAATCAAAATTGGATGGCATGATGCCATGCTAAATAATCAGGAGTTATCAACCACCACTCCTCATAATGTCATAAAATTTCCGTAAATGTATCACATTAATTAGCTAATTCTAGATTTCACTAACAATTGTGTTAAGAGAAATGGACATATATCTTTTTTAGTCATAAGAGTTAACGTAAGCTAAAGGCTTTAGACCGCGCACAATTACCTTCTCCTGGAGTCTCTTGGTCCATCAGCTTTGACGTCTGCAAGGAAACCTCCCGATCAGAGATACCATTGACATTTCTTCTTTCTCAAATTGGATCGATAAAAGGCAAATGTAAACCCAAGTAATCTGAATGAACTAGTATATACTTCCTCAATAAGCCTGATTGCAAGGGAAATTGCAAGTCATAGTTACTAAATTGCCAAATCACATTCGAATTCCTACCAAACATAAGATCGTCCAACATCAAAGGTAAGAAAAGAGATGAGCATCTATTGTTCTATATTCCATCTTCAGGAAATAACCAAAAATTAAGTCGATTTATAACCATAGTAAAAGTATGTAGCATATAAGTTCTTTTCAATCCATAACTAAAAGCCGAACAGTCAAACTGATGAGCTAAATGCATCTTTTCAATCCATGGGGGATCCAACCTACTCAATATAACGTCTGATCCTCCCAAGTTCCTGAAACATCCCATCTCTTTTCCTCAAAAACACAGCTGCCATTGGATCACTCTGCAAGAATCCATTAATCAAGTTAATTAACCTTTAAGCAAGCTCAAATTTGGGGAGAAGAAAATAGAGGAAACACTAAAAAGCAAAAATCTCTTAGAATTGACTGTACTTATTGAAAGTTTTATAATTCAATTGCACTTTCGCGATAAGTTTTAAAGCTTCTAGTGCAATTATTCTTTCAATTGTTAGATTTGTAACTACAAACATATTACATCTAATCCTTGGAGGAATCTTGCTTGGAATGACAATCTTTTATGGGTTACTGAACACCTTTCTGATGCATCCTTCCACCAATCCTTGGCTCGCTTTGCCTTTGGTGCCTTATGTTATCTCATTTGGAAAGTAAGAAATAACATTATCTTCTGCAATGAAAGATTATACATCCCGGCTCTAAAGGACCTCCTTCGTAAAGCTGTCAATTGTTGGAGAAATCTTTCGAGAATATTTTGAAGTGACAAAACATTTCTATCAGTCTAAGTCTGGATATCGATAGTTAAAGTCTCAAGAATTTATAGTCTCAAGACTTTGTTATCTCAAGACTCAAGACTCAAGACTCAAGACTCAAGACTCAAAATTATTCTCACTGACAGTCTTTCTAATCCAAAGTGTTGAAGGAAATCCAAAGTCGAGGTTTATGGTTGAGGATTTGATTCTATCCCTCGGAATAGATTCTTTGGTTGGATAATCATTTCGGATTCTTTAATTCTTATCTAAGATCAATTGAAGATCCGATGGTCACGAAATAATCTTGGATTATTCTATTCTTGAAACCGAGATCCCGATTGTATGGGCGAACAGATTGATGGGCTATCATCGATTCCTTAAATAGCTCGGATGATCTTCTTGATTGATTCCGTCCAATGGGTAGATTGGAGGAATTCCTTTGTAAGTGCCAACGGCTATGATGGCATGAAGGAGTATAAAAGGAAGACGTTCTAGTTGTTTTAAGTGTGTGATCGATAGAAAAATTCCAGTCCGAAGATCCTTGATTGTTAGTTGAGGGCGAGCGAAATTGTACACAGAGAGTGTTTATACTTGGTAACGCCTTGAGCGAGTGTGGTAGATCATCTACACCTAGAAATCAAGGAAGATCAACACGTAACAACTCTTTGATCATAGTGGAATCCAGCCAATCGGCATCGGTGCGAGAAGAGTGGACGTAGGCTTGAATCAAGCCGAACCACTATAAACCGAGTGTTCAATTCTCTCTTTCCCTTACTCGTCTTGCGATTGAATTTTTAACTGTTGCAAATTCTCTAATTGTTTAAATATCGTGCAAGCTTCGAGAAATTTTTTTTTATATACCTATTCACCCCCCTCTAGGTACTCGTACTAGCTATTTCAATTGGTATCGAGCCCGTGTTCTTACTCTGTTTGAAGTGTTTTACTTGAGTAAAAGATCCATGGCTAGTATGCTAGCAGGGGCTGATGGAGGGGCAAAGCAATACCAGACCTCCCTACTTCGATGGAAAGGATTACAACATCTGGAAGAACAAGATGAAAGCTTTCCTACGATCAAAGGATCCTCCGGAATGGGACGTAGTGGAAAAAGGAATCACTCCGCTGCTGCATCAATCACTTTGAAAGAGGAAAAGAAACCGTTGAAACCAGCGGAATGTCTCAAGAAGAAATAAACAAGAGACAAGCACTCGATGCTAAAGCAATTTATTCTTTATATTGTGCTTTGTCACCAACTGAATATAACAGAATATCTTCTTGTGTCACAGAAAAGAAGTCTGGGACAGTTACATATCACTTATGAAGGGACGGATCGAGTGAAGGAGACCAGAATTAACATTCTTCTTGGTCAATATGAATCCTTCAAAATGAAACCAGGAGAATCTATAACCGACATGTTTAGTCGTTTTACAGATATTGTCAATGGTCTTGAGAACCAAGGACAAAAAATTTCTGATCCCATGAAGGTGAACAAGCTTCTACGTGGACTCTCCAAGGATTGGAATCATATAAAGACTTCAATAAGAGAGACGCAAAGAATCATGCCATTATCGTAGACGGGCGATTGGAACTCTTGGTCTTACGAAGTGGAACGAATTAATGAAGACGAAGATCCAAGAGGTAAGAAATCTATTGCACTAAAATCAAATGATGATTCGATGATGCAGATTCTGAAGATGATATGGATGATGAGGAGCTCGCCCTCATGATAAGAAGATTCAGAAAACTGAATAGAAAAGGCAGAAGGTTCATCCCAAAGAAACAAAGTTCTCGAGACACAGCAGACCAAGTCTGTTGATGATGAGGAACCAAACAAAGAAGTAGTTTGCTTCGAATGTAAAAAGAAGGGACACATCGACCCAACCTGTCCTCTTCGAAAAAAGAAAAGAGGAAAAGCTGAGAAATTTGAAAAGCTCTTAAAGCCGAAACCTCGGAGCGATACGAGTGTGAAGAGAGTGATGAGGAATATGCCAACCCGTGTCTAATGGCGCAATCGACTCGGACTGGATCAGACTCAGACAGTGAATTTGAGGTAAGTGATTATAAAATCCCTGTCAAAGTCTCTAAATATATTGATGAGTTATGTTTTAGTCTTAAGACTTCTCTTAAAAGGATTTCCGAACTTAAAAAGGAAAACTCAGTTTTAAAACAAAAGGAAAACATTTTAGAAGAAAAGGTAAAAAATTTAGACTTGAATGTTTCTACTCTTAAAGAAAGTAAAGACAATCTTTCAAAAGAAAATGCTTTCTTAAAAACTGATTTATCAAATATTTCAAAGAAATTTTCAATAGTGGTCCGAAAAACTTGAAAAAGTCCTTTCAATCCAAAGACCTTACTTTAATAAGTCGGGTCTAGGTATGACAGCTGAAACAATCCCTTTGATTGATTTTCCGAAAGTAAAAGAAAGAATTAAGAAAAGACCATCGAGAGGCTTATAAAAATCATTTCAAAAGAGTTTTTGTAAAGCCCTGTAGGTCGAAATGCTTTAAGGTGTTCTAAGTGTAACCGTCGGGATCATTTTGAAAAAGAGTGTCCTATGGTTTGGAAGTCTGTTAAGAGAGTATGGCCTAATAATGCTCATCCTACTAACACGAAAGGACCCAAGAAAATTTGGGTACTAAAGAAAGCTTGAGACTCTTTTTTGAATGCAGGTCTCTGTCAAAAAGAAGGTAAAGTGGTATCTTGACAGCGGATGCTCAAGACACATGACAGAGACTCAAAATGTTTCATAAAGCTTATTAAAGTAAATGGTGGAAAAGTTTCATTCGGAGGAAATAGCAAAGGAAGTATTGTGGGATTGAATTGCGAAAATTGGAAATCTCACAATAAGCAATGTCTCTCTAGTGGAAGGACTCAACTACAATCTACTCAAAGCATTAGCCAATTGTGTGATACTGGTTACAAGATCTTCTTTCAAGAAGGCATATGTTCTGGAATTAGCAAAGATTCGACTCAGTCTTTCATGGGTCGAAGGCATGGAAACATCTACCTCCTTGATGTAAAGCCAAATGAAGAACAATGCTTAATCTCAATTCAAGATGAAGCAATTCTATGGCACAGAAAACTTGGCCATATCAACAAGAAGCAATTAGCCAAAATCTCTTCAAAACAGCTTGTTCGAGGTCTACCTAAACCGCCATACCAAAAGTCGACTTATGCACTCCATGCATTCGGGAAACGAGGTAAGAAATTCATTTAAGCAAATAAATCATGTATCTACTAATCATGTAATACAGTTGCTTCATATGGATCTCTTCGGACCAACAAGAACCCGAGCATTGGAGGTAAGAAATATTGTCTAGTAATTGTAGATGATTACTCTCGTTTTACACAGGTATATTTTCTTGCAAATAAATCGAAACCTTTTCGTACTTTGAAAAGTTTGCTAAAAGGTTCAAAATGAAAAAGGATGTGCTATTTCTAGTATAAGAACAGATCATGGAAGTGAATTTGAAAATCAAGATTTTACGAGATTCGTGATAAACTGGTGTTAATCACATGTTTTCCTCTCCGTATACTCAGAGCAAAATGGAGTTGTGGAAAGAAAGAATAGATCTCTTCAAGAAATGGCTAGAACACTTTTAATTGAAAGTAAAATTTCTTCACGATTTTGGGCTGTTTTTTTCAGCGCTTGCTATATTATAAATAGAGTCTTTCTAAGACCTATTCTTGACAAAACCCCTATGAATTGTTCAAAGGTAAGAAGCCTATTGTTTCATACTTTCATGTGTTCGGTTGCAAATGCTTTATTTTGAAAAATGCAAATGATCGAGTTGGTAAGTTTGAAGAAAGATCAGATGAAGGCATCTTCCTTGGATATTCTACATCGAGCAAAGCCTACGAAGTCTACAACAAAAAAAGCCAGTCTGTGGAAGAATCAATGAATGTCAAATTCCAAGACTCAGTGCAAGATGAATCCGGCCAGACTCAGTACGAAGAGACTGAATCCGCTCTAGATCTTCAAATGTCTACATCTCAAGAAGCATCTCAGATTCTGGAAGTCCATCATCAAGACGCTCATGGAGAATCAAATAAAGAAAGAGATCATCAACCCGGTAAGCGGAAGCACAAATCCGGTCATCCCAAAGATCTTATTATTGGCGAACTTAATGAAGGAATCCGCACAGATCAAAAAGGCATGAAGAATCTAGTCTTGTGGCTCTCATCTCGAAATTGAACCAAAAAGCATAGAAGAAGCTTTATCGATGAAAATTTGGATCGAAGCTATGCAAGAAGAGCTTAGACAGTTCAAAATCAATGATGTCCGGGAATTGACATCTAAACCAAAAGGTAAAACTCGTTATTGGAACCAAATGGGTATTCGGGAACAAAATGAACGAAAAGGAAAAGTCGTACGAAACAAAGCAAGACTCGTGGCCAAAGGGTATACGCAAGAAGAAGGAATAGACTATGACGAGACTTACGCACCCGTTGCAAGGTTAGAAGCTATTCGTCTATTACTTGCGTTTGCTTGTTACAAAAATTTCAGGTTATTCCAAATGGACGTCAAAAGTGCTTTCCTAAATGGATTTATCCATGAGGAAGTTTATGTGGAACAACCGCCCGGATTTGAAGACCCAAAGAAGCCGGACTCGTCTTCGGACCGAAAAGGCTCAGTATGGTCTAAAGCAAGCACCTCGAGCTTGGTACGACAGACTAAGTAAGTTTTTATTACAAAATGGTTTTGTCAAAGGTAAAGTAGATACTACTTTGTTTATCAAAAAGGAAAACAAAAACTTTTTACTTGTTCAAATATATGTTGATGACATTATTTTTGGATCCTCTAATGAAAGTCTTTGCAAGAAATTTTCTAAGTCTATGCGGGATGAATTTGAAATGAGTATGATGGGAGAGTTAACATTCTTTCTTGGACTCCAAGTGAAACAAATGAAGGAAGGAACTTTCATCCATCAAGAAAAATATGCGAATGATCTTGTCAAAAGGTTTGGATTGGAAAAATGCAAAAAGATCGACATACCAATGTCATGTTCTCGGAAGATAGACAAGGATGAAGAAGGGAAGAAAGTAGATCAAAAGCTGTACGGGAGCATGATCGGTTCACTTCTTTATCTTACCGCTTCTAGACCCGATATTTTGTTTAGTGTTTGTATCTCGTGCTAGGTTTCAATCGATCCTAGAGAATCACATCTCATTGCCGTGAAACGAATTATCAAATACGTTGCTTCATCTTCAAGCATCGGTCTTTGGTATCCAAAGAGGGGAGACTTTAATCTTCTAGGATACTCGATGCAGATCTAGCCGGTTGCGAGTCGATAGAAAGAGCACTTCGGAACTTGTCAACTACTTGGAAAACGAACGGTGTCTTGGTTTTCGAGGAAGCAAAGCACCGTAGCTCTTTCAACGACGATGTATGCAGTGAGTATGTAGCTCTTGGAAGCTGCTGTTCGCAAATTCTATGGATAAAACAACAGCTACAAGACTTTGGCATTGAAGACTCATGCACGTAAATCGATGTGACAACACCAAAGGCGATAAATCTCACCAAAATCCAATCCTTCATTCAAGAGCAAAGCATATTGAGATTCGACATCACTTTATTAGAGATCATATTCAAAATGGAGAAATCTCGATTCAATTTGTTGATTCAAAAAGTCAACTAGCGGACATATTCACAAAGCCTTTGGAGAAGAATCAGTTTGACTTTATCCGCTCGAGACTCAACATTTTGAAGCTTGAAGAAGTTAAAGTCTAGAGACTCACCAACTCTAAGACTCGATCTCTTAGACTCTAAGTCCCGAGACTCGAGACATTCATGGCTAAAGACGTAAGTTTGTATTTCATCTAAAAGGTACTAATTGTCATTTAGTTATAATTAACTCGAAAAGGTACGATTTTTTGTTTAATAATTTTGGCGATTATCGATTTTGAAAAGAAGTAATCGTTCACTTTCCTTGCACCGATTGAACTTCCTTTTTCAAAATTGAGTTATATATATATTTTTTTTTTTTCCTTTCCCCAATTTTCAAAACTCTAAAAGCACTCTCCTCTCGATCATCGTTTCTACTCTTTGTTCATCGTCGAGAAAGTGGTCATTTTTCTTGGGAAAGCAAGTGAAGGAATCCTCCAATAGACAAAGAAAGATGTCGTCTTCGAGGAAATCATCAAGAATCGCAAAAGGGGACCACAAAGAATGAAGAAGGGACCGACACATTTCGATCTCACCGAGGAAGAAGACTTACCAAGTCGGCGATGAGTCCGATTCGCTCTCCTCCACGTCATTCAGCATCTCCCGCCCCACAAAGTGCAAGTCATAATATGGAAGAAGAGATAATCGAGGATGCCGACCCAAGTAAGAGTTCAAAAGCCCTCCTTTTTGTATAATCTTTATCGTGCATTGAAAAGCACAGTACTCCATTGAACTATATAGATGACTTCCTTAAGGACAAAAATTATGGGAATGAGTATCTTTTCTGAAGAAAATGGAGGAATGGGGAATTGCCCCGAAAGGAAAAGCAGAGGAAGCACTTGCGAACATTCCAAGAGATCCTCGTATGCGGGACAAAATCGATTGACGGAACGATGATGACAAAATGTTCCTTGAATTTAAACCTAAAATGGGTGTGGCGGCAAAGGTGAAAGGAAATCGGATGGATTTGTTTAAATCCAAGGATCAGGAAAAAGTGTATTACAGTCTGTTGAAAAGAGGGGTAATCAACCCTAGAAGTGTCGATTTTGACTTCCTGGATTCCATCAACTTGAACCTAAGAGAGAAGTTGAATTTGCTTCAACTTGAGACTTTCTGCTCTGACTCTACAGACGGGTATGATCATCTGACCGCTTATTTCTACTCAAATCTTAGCTTTTTGGATGCGAATAGAATTTCATTCAGTGTTCGAGACAAAGTCTATGTGGTAGATGTGAATATGTTGGCGGACATAGTTGGAGTTGAACGGGGACGCTATCTCCCAATCAAAGTCTCACCGCTCGAACTACTCGGATCTTGTCAAAGATAGGGATGTAGATAAGAAAATTATCTATTCCAGGATGAATGCCATCAACATTGTGCTTCACAAGATTGTGATCAATTGTCTCGAGACCTAAGTCTACTTCAAAGACTTCGTGTCTCTTTCGAAGCAAAGTTGATGTATGCGATCAACTCGGGACGGAAGTTTTCTCTCCCGCACACTATTCTTTTCCATATGTACAGAGCGGTGTCAAAAGACAAAGGACAATTGCCTTATCTGGTCAGTGACCAAGATCTTCGACATCTGAATATTGATCCGCCACATACTTTTTGTGTTCGAACGTGTGATAAGATGGTGGTAGGGCTGAAAATGTTAATGAAGATGCGTCGCAAGAACTCTCTAAGGCAATGGAGAAATTCAAAGTGAAATCTCCAGTCGGTCTGCTTCAAAAGGGAAAGGAAAGAAGGCCATTGGTGCTTCTTCGAAAAAGAGGAAAAGAACTCTTATCCTGGAGGATGAGGATGAGGATGAAGATGATGAAGATCCCACTATTCCAAAGACCGACAAGAACAAGACGTTCCGTGTCTTATCCGATTTAACTTCAGCAGAAAGCGAGAGAAGAAGAAGAACGAGAGAGAGAAGGAGAAAGAAGTTGAGGAAGAAGGAGAAGAAGAAAAAAGAAAAACGTCTGATAAACTGGAGAGAAGGGAAATCAAGAGCATGATCATCACTCTTCCCCTTTCGATGTCCTAGAGACGGGGGAGTTAGCGAGCAAGAGAGGTCTCCACCTCATGCCGCTGAAGATCTAAGACAATCTCCGGAAGACCCAAAAGAAGTTCGGAGGTCTCTCAATTGCTGAAGAAGATGATACGACGATTCCAAATCTGCCGGACCGTTCGTAAGCGCCATCGTCGCACACACACCATCCGAGAAAGCCAATGCCGCATACGACGGATGATTCTGTAGATCTTCGTAGTATCATGAATATTCTCCTGGAAATGCGTAACCAAATATATATTCTGGATCGTGAAATCCAAGCTTTGAAGCATCTTTGGACAAGCATCTTGGTCTCTCGGAAGATAAATACAAAGACCTCGCTCCGCAACTTCAAGCCAATGCGAAGAGAGAAGAGGTAGCTCATCTGCGAGAAGATCGAAGAAGCTCGAAGGAGTAGTCCAGTCCATTGGGGATTTCCGGATCGTGCGCATTCCCAGCGAGACATGACTCCTTTCTCACCCTCTTTTTAATGATGACAAAAAGGGGGAGAACCAATTTGAACAAACATTATTTTAAAACTTTATTTGAAGTGACTTTTGTGTTTATGTTTATTTTTGAGTATGACTTGAGAACTTGAACTTGAGTGTTAGACTCGAATTGGTTGTGGATTTTGATGCTTGTTGGTTGCATTTATATCAAGTATTGTTACATGGTATTACTCATGAAAGACTAACCAATTTCTTTGTGGATGCAGAGTCTGGTTGTTTATTAATCTTTATGAGTTAGCCATATTGCTTGAGAAATGTTTTTGCAGGTCAAAGTTGTTCAAATCTTCAAGAAAGTTTTGTCACCATCAAAAAGGGGAGATTGTTGGAGAAATCTTTCCAGAATATTTTGAAGTTCGACAAAACATTTCTATCGATCTAAGTCCTGGATATCGATAGTTAAAGTCTCAAGAATTTATAGTCTCAAGACTTTGTTATCTCAAGACTCAAGACTCAAGACTCAAAATTATTCTCACCGAGTCTTTCTAATCCAAGTGTTGAAGGAAATCCAAAGTCGAGGTTTATGGTTGAGGATTTGATTCTATCCTCCTGGAATAGATTCTTTGGTTGGATAATCATTTCGGATTCTTTAATTCTTATCTAAGATCAATTGAAGATCCGATGGTCGACGAAATAATCTTGGATTATTCTATTCTTGAAACCGAGATCCCGATTGTATGGGCGAACGGGATTGATGGGCTATCATCGATTCCTTAAATAGCTCGGATGATCTTCTTGATTGATTCCGTCCAATGGGTAGATTGGAGGAATTCCTTTGGTAAGTGCCAACGGCTATGATGGCATGAAGGAGTATAAAAGGAAGACGTTCTAGTTGTTTTAAGTGTGTGATCGATAGAAAAATTCCAGTCGAAGATCCTTGATTGTTAGTTGAGACGAGCGAAATTGTACACGAGAGTGTTTATACTTGGTAACGCCTTGAGCGAGTGTGGTAAATCATCTACACCTAGAAATCAAGGAAGATCAACACCGTAACAACTCTTTGATCATAGTGGAATCCAGCCAATCGGCTGTCGGTGCGAAAGAGTGGACGTAGGCTTGAATTAAGTTCGAACCACTATAAACCGAGTGTTCAATTCTCTCTTTCCCTTACTCGAGTCTTGCGATTGAATTTTTAAATTGCAAATTCTCTAATTGTTTAAATATCGTGCAAGCTTCGAGAAATTTTTTTTATATACCTATTCACCCCCCCTCTAGGTACTCGTACTAGCTATTTCATCAATGACAGGGCTCTTTCTTTTCCCAAGGTCCCGGACAACCCCCGTAATAGAAGACTACAACTTAGTTGGGGCATCCCTCCCTCCATCTTTGATTGATTTGGCTTACTATTGGCGCCCCCCCTTCCTCGGCCTGATGGTTGATGAACCTATCCTTTGCTACATTGCTGCCCATCTCATTGTTGCTGGTTGATACTTCTGATGGATCTCTCCTGATCCTGTTGCGGGTTGGGACTTGTCTTTTCCTTGTGCGGGCCACAGTGTTGTGTGCTCTTTGCCCTTGGCCACTGTTTTGGCCTTCCTTTGCTGCTGCTTTTATCTGCAATGTATCTCTCTTGCAGCTCTTCCCCCCCTTTTTCTCCCCTTGGCCCTGGCCCCCTTCCACTCGTTTGGATTTTCTGTCCTTTTGAGTGTGAGCTGGTGCCGAGTCCCCTCCTTTTGCTGTACTTCTATATAGCTTTTTGTGCAAAAGTCTATATACCTATTACCTTTTACCAAAAAAAAAAACATATTACATCTAATTCAACTCTTAATCATCAAATTCAAATTATTGCACTATTCCATTTACATTGCCAAAAGGCATAATCTAAATTTAGATAGATATTTTCCTTTAGAATATGATCTCTCTCCACATAGACATATAGATATAGATTTTAACACTTTTTGTTCATACTGATGTGGGCTTGTAAACTAAGCTGCGAAGATCCCACGGATTGGCTCTATTCCACAAAATTGGCTTTCTATCCCTCTACAAGCCCTTCGGTCTCTCCTTTGTTTAGTTCCCCTTGCCTGGGACTCTTTAGACCATGTTCACAATTTCAATAAAATTTTCTTTGACCGAAAAAGGACGAACTTCACCTTTTTTGTTGCCCCCATAGGATGATCCACATGAGTCAATTCTTTCTTCTTATTCTTCTTCTTTTTCTTGGGTCTGTCCAACTTTTCCAGACCAATAATTGCGAGTGACCATCGGACGAAGAAGACAAGACAGAACAATGGCAACACTTATGGGTGGTGTGGGTCCTGGAAACTGAGATGTTTTTTTCAATCCCTTCCCACCTAAAAAGTACACTTTTTAAATGATAAGTAACTCTTCACATGTGCCCGCCGTAGGAGTGCATGCGCTAGCACATGGACGTGCTAGGTGGGTCACTTTCACATGAGTAATATCCACTTCTATGTGTATAAAGGAGTGCATGCACTAGCACATGGATGTGCCAAGCGGTTCACTTTCACACGAGTAATATGCACTTCTATGTGTATAAATGAGTGCATGTGCTAGCACATGGACATGTTAGGTGGGTCACTTTCACATGACTAATATCCACTTCCATGTGTATAAAGGCAGATTACCAATGATCAAATTTTCAGTCTAAAGTAGCACTAAATAAATTTATGTATATGTACCCATCCAACGGATGAAGATTGTAAGATCTATATTTACTTGTCACGACCTATCCCTTCGTACGGAGGAAAATAAGTTTAGGGGTATTGTCTAAAAAACGAACCTATGATCTAGTGCGGGCTCTCCTAAACTCATACCTCTCACAACTTTAAAGTATTCGTAAAAATTTTCTAATAAAGAGTCCCAACTAGTCTATTGAGGTTGACTAAGAACCAAGTGACACATTAAAGTGTAACTCACCTCCTACACAACTAAAGAGTTTATGGTTGGGGACTTAATTATACTTATTAAACAATTAATACCATTTTGGTACCTAATCTTATTCATTCAAAAAGATTTTCTATCAGGTAGTCTACGTTAACATTAGACATGTTGACTAATATGTAAGGTGACCATGCGAACATGCAATCATTAACATGACAATTAGCAACTAAAGTGACATCAAATAAATTGCATTGGGAGAGCAAGATCTAGCATTATCAAATAAGGAGCCTGCCATTTCTAACTAAGCTAAAGGGAAACCATAATCAACATATGGAAAATGTGTAATCAACGGCATTTATTTTAAGATAATTGGAACCTTATGGTAGAACTAAAAGGGCTTGTTTAATTTTTTAACACAATTTTCTTATCAATGATTTTCTCATAACTTTAAGAGAGGGCGACCTTGAAAGATTATTTCTAAGCATTTTCTGACTTTAGGAAAAATAAAAAAATATAAATCGGAATTTTTAATTAATTTTTAAATATATATTTTATTCAATTAATTAGTACTCCGAAAATAGGGACATGGCCAGAACATGGATGAACTTGGACTTACGGTTTAGAGTAGAGGGCACAATTGATCTTATCCTCAAGCCCACCCCATTTCTGCCACTTTGTAACTGAGTGCACTAAACCCATCTTACCAAAAAGAACTCAGCCCGAGCACTTCTAAAAATGAAGGCAGCTCGCTAAATTCCATCTTCGATTATCTTGATCTCACGCTTGGATCATATAATCTTCCCAATCTATTGTGATTACAAATAATAATGTTTCTTTTCTAATAAGGTACCATCTTTTTTTAAAATGTCCACCTTTTTTTTTCGTCTTGTGGTATGAACGATGCTTCGAAAGATGTTTGCAGGCTCACCGCTGGCGTTGAACTACAGGAGGATTTTCCTGATGGGGAGCAATAACTGTCCACAAGGTTGTTCGGGTTTCCCATACTTCCCTCCTCCATCAGCACGACATCGCTGCATGCCGGGACACTTCGAGGTGGATCAGCGTCAGCGTAGTCATCATTGTCGTCGTCGTAGCCGTCGGTGTTATTACTAAAAATCGTCGTGGTCCCGGGGACAGAACCGCCACTTCACCGAAATTGATATGGAAGCTTAATATTCCAAAAATAACGTCAGTGCCGCAGTTGCTGCAACCGGGGCCGACGCAGTTGTCATCGCTGGCAGAGGCTGATGCCGCGATGACGACCTCATTGCAGCAATTGCCGCAGCGGGAGGCTGATGCGGCGACGACAACCTCATCGCAGCAGTTGCCGCCGGTGGAGGTTGATGTGGCGACGACACTGTCATTGCCGAAGTGGCCACTGACGCTGCAGTGGCTGCCGCCGTCATCACTGCAGCCATCGTCGTCGTCGTCGTCGTCGCGGTCGTTGTCACCAAAGTTGTCGCCACAGCAGCTGCTGTCGTGTTGTTCGTACGATGATCAAATGATAGAATTACCGTGGGTGGTAATTGAATGATGCATAGTGACAGTTCGTCTGCTCTGTCGCATAATATTTCAGATTTGATGCAATAGATAATTTTTGTTGCTGGGGGAAATAATGTTCGTGTTGGAGGGTTCATTGAATTCAGCAGTTTTATCATTTATGGTCCATCGAGAAATCCCGTATCATAAAAAATTATGCCTTTTCTGAATTTTCTCGTAACTCCTATGAAAAAGCTGCAATACACAAAATCTTGAAGATTTTACAATCGACGGACGAGATTTATTTTTTCTTTATCCAACGGTCATAAGTAGTTACGTATCCGTTCTCAAGGGGTATTCGTAACACCCTTAATAAAAAGGTAAGAAAAGAACTTTAAAAAAAAAAAGCCCAAAACAACTTTACATCTTCACCTTGCGCAGGAAAACTTCGGCAATTGTCGTGGTGACCTCCCGACTTCTGAGGGCAAATAAGATTGGCAAGGAAATTGACGGATTGCCAAGAGTGCGTTAGCCACCGGCCCTTGTCTGGCTGGCGACCAGCTAAGGGGAAAAAGAGGAAGAGTAAAAGAAGAAAAGAAAGAAGAAATTGCTTGTATTTTAAGTTGTTCCCAAAAACTGTTTTCGTTTTTCGTTTCTCCGTTCTCGAGAATAAAAAAAAAAAATACCAAATGTGATTCTATTTTATTTCTGTTGTGGAGAATAAATAAATAAAAAAGAAGAAAACATTTATTCTCGGGAGCATTACCAAACACATTGTAAGTGGTTCCTCTTGTGATGAGGCATCTACACTTAGCACGGCCATTCCAAGCCGTATCAATCATAATTTGATTTTTCAATCCAATTACACAATTATCTTGGAGACGCCACTAACTTATTATGGGTCAATTGGCAATTCAAGTAAGATGCGGAAGTACATTTCACTCCTGTGAACTAAAGATTCACAAGTTGATTTAGTTGCGCTGAGATCTTTCAGTATGAGAACAATTTACATGCCAACTTCACCAATTTTTATTCCTTAAATCCTCTAAACATATAAAAAGTGACTGCATAGTCAGTCAAGTTATAAAAATAAACAAGCGAGCAATTCTAGTAAAAAGCTGATAAAATAAATAAATGACAGGAAAAATAAAGGACTCGAGTCGTTTCATGTAAAATCAAACAAAACCTTGTTATTAAGGCCTGGGACAAAACCCCGTGAGCTATAAATGTAAATTTGGTATAAACTCTTCAAGAGATGCCTGATGCTCAAAAAGTAAAGTGAATGTATGATATGTCATGACCATCTACTAAATAAACTACATTCCTAAAATGAATTATTGCATGTGAAAATTAAGTCTAAAAAATGCAATATAAAGCGCATGCGATATTAAGAAAACAAATCTATTTGTGAATGTGCATGGTACCTTAAATGTACCCCTGAAAATACTTTTTAATTTTTTTAATAGTTTAAGATACAAAAAAAAAAAAGACTAAGAAAATTAACTAAGTGTCGCAATAAATATGAACTGTCTTATATGCTTCAATCAACCTATATTACATATTTACATAGTAACTTGGACACCGAAATCACAAATAAAAATTGTCTATATCAACACCGATGGTATCACATAAAAGGACTAGCGTTCATGTCAATGTCGATTGACTAATTTTTGTTAGATTGACTGAATCGGCACAAATGCAAAAATGTTTAGAACTTAATTGTTCGTACACACAGATATATATATATATATATATATATATATATGTGTGTGTGTGTGTGTGATTGAATTTGTACAATTATAATAAGTTTATGACCCTTTTGATAATTTTCCTGACCAGAGCTGCCAGCAATAATGGAGGATAGAAGAGAGCTGAGAGGCCATCTAATCAAAATTCGCACTCCTTTGCTGGTTGTGTAAGAATTATACCAATAACACCACTCGCCTCGGTTCTTCTTGATAAGTTACAAGCTCCTTCGACTCTTCAGTTTGTGCTATATCCTGCTTCATTCCGATTTCATTCTTCTCCTTCTCGCACTCGGGTCATATAATCTTCTCTGTTTATGTGATCAAAAAAGTGTTTCCTTTCTAAAAAAGTACCCTCCCTTTGAAGAACTACTTCTTTTCTTGTGTGAATTGATGCTTCAAAATATGTCTGTAACTTAGTCGCTTGCATTGAAATACGCAGGGTTTTCTTGATGGAGAATAATAACTGTCCACAAAATTGTCCGTGTTGTCCGTGTTGCCCGTACTTCTCCCCTTCGTCCGATGGCAAAATTTCGTCGTGGGATACTCCGGGATGGGTCATCGTCGGCATCGTAGTAGTCGCCGCCGTAATATGCGGTTTCCTTTTCTACTTTAATCGTGGTCCTAAAGACACAGAGGGCAGTCTCGCGGATGAGCCACAAATCTCCGTCGGTACAGGCGGTGTGAACATTTCGATTCCGTTGTCGTTAGGGCTCTTCTCCAAAGGATAGTAATCTGCAAGCTTCCGCGCATGTTTCTGTGTGAAACTTGGATGATGTATAGTGACAGATCGTCCATTCTAGTATCCAACATTGGAGAGTTGATGCAATAAATAATTGTGTTGGAAGAAAAAAAAATATGATGAAGGGTTTATTAAATTTCTGTAGTTCTGTGGTCTTTCAAGAAATGGATCTTCGGATTTATTGCAACATTTTCAGGGGTGAACCATTAAAAGAAAACTAATAAATCACTATGGGATTGAGGATCAGACCAACCAATCCTAGGACCAAGAACCGGACCATCCAGTCCAATGCAATGGAACCAACCACTTAGCAAAAAAATTAGAAAAAAATTAATAATATACTAGAGCTATTACAATTTTATGGTATATTGCTATTTCTAAGAAATTAAAAATATTAAAAAAAAAATCGATCCAATCCCATCCGGTTCCCCCTCAGAATCAGGAAGCAGACTGAAAATCGTCAATTCCATTTTTATGGAACTGGAAACTGGACCAACACCTTTGAGAACTGGATCAACGTCCCCAGGAATCGAATTGAATCGAACCAGCCAATCTGATTCGATTCGGGCGGTCTGATATACTCACCCTTAATTAATAACTTTTGCTTTTTTAAAGTGAGGATGTACATGAAAGAGGCATGCCTCACGGCAAATCAACATAACGGTAATGTCATTAACGTTAGATCATGATTATCTGCTACGTGAATTGAAAGTTCCCAACTCTTTGTCATGTTATAATGGCTATCTATAGTGTGCTTTGGTCCACTCGTCAATAATTTTTGCTTTTTCAAAGTGAGGATGTACATGAGAAAGGCATGCCTCACCAACCGGAGATGTTGACTTGCCATGAGGCATGCCTTTCTTGCGGTAGGACTTTCATCCATCTCTTCTCACTCTAACTGCGAGAGGCTACTTTATTTGTCTATCCTGTGATAACCAAGATTGTTCCACTCGTCAATAATTTTTTTTTTTTTTAAAGTGAGGATGTACGTGAGAAAGGCATGCCTCACCGACCAGTTATGTTGACTTGCCGTGAGGCATGCCTTTCTTGTGGTAGGATTTTCATCCATCTCTTCTCACTCCAGATGTGAAGGCTACTTTACCTATCTATCCTGCAATAGCCACGGTTGGATAACCCTCACATGATGTCTACCTTCACCACTGAGTGGCCCTTAATTCCTAGTTAATTTTTTTCTTCCCGACTGAGAAGGAATACGGGAGCAATATTGCGAGGTCTCGCACCCCTTGTTTCTTTCCCTTGAATCTTTTAAGGACTTGCTTAAATCATGATCATGATTATTTGGCACATGAATTGAAAGTTCCCAGCTCTTTATCATGTTAATTAATCATTCCTTCTTAAGTACATCCTCACTTTAAAAAAGGCAAAAATTATTGATGACATATGAACAAAAGGTGGGGGCCCCGAATTAAAGAGTTCCACATTCCCATCATTCATTATGGAGTCTTTGATTAAATGTGACTTGACAATCAAGATGCCAACAATGAGCACTGGGCCAGTGGCCACGGTCGGTCGGAGCATCATTTGAAGTTCTGGCAAAATCCAAAAAGAAATCATGTATTTATGCGAAAGGTATAATCATGATATGAAATCGTGTATTTATGTGAAAGGTATAGTCATGATATGAGGTAAAAGAACACTTTAAGTGTCATAACTTTGCTCAAAGGGACACTTAAGTGCCATAACTTACGGAATGTATACTTAAGTGTCACATTCGAAGAAAAATGGATCACTTGAGTGCCACTCCGGCTAAAGTCTGGCCAAAAGGCTGACGTGGCATTTTTCCGCGAATTTCCAGCGAAGTGAGCCCAAAACGATGCCGTTTTGCACGCTAACGTGGCCAAATAATGCAAAAACGGCGTCGTTTTGGGCTGACATGGTAAAAAAAAATAATATAAAAATTAAATAAATTAAATTTAAAATTAGATTTAGTTAAAATATTAAAAAATAATAATTTTAAAATTAGATTTAGTTAAAATATTAAAAAAAAAATTAAAATTATATTTAGTTAAAATATTAAAACATAACAATTTTAAAATTAAATTTAGTTAAATTATTAAAAATAATAATTTAAAATTAAAAGGGGGGTGCGGTGGGCGGTGGGCGGTGGGCGAGGGTCGGGAAGGCCCGGCGACGGAGGGGGAGGGTCGGCGGGGTCGCGGCCCTCGGCGGCGAGGGCTCGCGAGCTCTCGCCCAGATCCGGTGAGTGGTGAGGGGTCACGGCCCTTGCCCGGCCGAGCCAAGGGCCACCGCCCGCTGGGGTCGCCCGACGAGCAAGGGCCCTTGGCCCGCCGAGCGAGGGCCGCCGACCTCGTCGGATCTAGGCGAGGGCTCGCGCGCCCTCACCGCCGATTGGCCGCGACCCCGACCGACCCTCCCCCTCCGTCGCCGGCCCTTCCCGATGACGGCGAGGAGGCGGCGGCGGCGGTGGTGGCTAAGGGCTCACCACCGCCCCCTTTTTTAAATTTTTTAATTTTAAAAATTATTATTTTTTAATACTTTAACTAAATTTAATTTTAAAATTATTATTTTTTAATATGTTAACTAAATCTAATTTTAAATTTAATTTATTTCATTTTTATATTATTTTTATCACATGAGCCCAAAACAACGCCGTTTTTGCATTATTTGGCCACGTCAGCGTGCAAAACGGCGTCATTTTGGGCTTGGTTCATTGGAAAAATGCCACATTGGCATTTTGGCCGGACTTTGGCCGGATTGGCACTCAAGTGATCAATTTTACTCCGATTTTGGCACTTAAGTGTACATTTCGTAAGTTGTGGCACTTAAGTGTCCCTTTGTGCAAAGTTATGACACTTGAGGGGTCCGCACGTCCATGATATGATGATAGGGCTAGTAAGGACACTTAGAGGGAGGTGAATAGGTGTTCTAGCAAATTTACGCTAGACTTTAAACAAGTTAACTCGTCTTTCAAGAATAACAAATTGAATATGTAAAAGACTATAAGCAGTTAGATAAATCTACGAATTAAAGCAAGGAGTATATAGTAGTTCGGCTTAGACCAAGCTTACGTCTACTCTCCCGCACTAGCAGCTTACTGGCTGGATTTTTACAGCCTCATGTTCTTAATTTCACAATGTAGAAACTTTACTACACTTCATCAAAGTCTCACAAGTGTTTAATCTCTTTTTTGAGTACAACTTAAGCTCAGTGATAGAGACATCAAAGAACTAAGAGCTTCAGATTTTGGAATTTTTCTTTCACGCACACATTCGAACAACTTAAGCGTCTTCCTTATATACTCCTTCATGCCTCTATATCCGTGGGGACTTTCCAAAGAAGTTCTTCCAATATACCCATTGGATAAAATCAATCAAAGAGATCTCGAGTCATTTAAGGAATGTGATAATAGTCCACCAATCCCGCTCGCCCATATAATCGGGATTTAGGTTTCCATAAGTAAAACCTTCCAAGTATACTTCGCCTTTCAAAAGTTCTTGATTATCCAAATTGATTCTAATAAGAATAATTGATCACAATGTGTTATCTCTAGCCATAAAATCTTCTTCAAACCGTACAAATCGAATCCTTAAAAATAAACTCGCATCTGAATAAGTCTTATCTTCGTTGGTCAAGAAATTGGCAGTGTGGGTTGACTTTGAGTCTTGAGTCTTGCAATCTTCAGACTATGACGATAGAGTCTGGAGTTCATCAAACTTTAATAATTGAGTCTTGAAGTCTTCAGACTAGACTGATGGAAACGTTTTGTCAACTTCAAAATAAGAGAGTTTTCTCCAATAATCTCCCCATTTTTTATGGTGACAAAACTTTCCTGCAGATTTGAATGCCTTTGACCTACAAAAAAAAAAAACTCAAGCAGAACAAGATATCTTATCAAATGTGAGTAGATTAGGACAAGAATAGTAACGATTCTGCAATCACAGAAAACACGTTAGTCCTGTAAAATAACTATCCTTCCTTAATCATTGTCATAGCCTAAGTTACTGTAAGCATAAAAAAATCAATTCAAACAGTCAAAAAGTCCAATCCACAACCAAACAAAAGATAAGTCCAAAAGTCAAATAAGTCCAAACCAATAGTCAAATCTGCATATACTTTCTCTCCCTTTTTGTCAACAGCAAAAAGTGGAGAACATAAAAAGAATTGGCTAAAATCAAGGTTGCTTGGGAATGTGAACAAGCTGGAAATCCCCCATAGACTTGATGGTCTCCTCCAACTTCCTCAGATCCTTCTTCAGTTGTTCTAAATCCTCACCCTTTTCATTTGCTTGAACTTGAAGATTAAGGGCTTGTACTTGGTTGTGCAAAGAAACTGAAGTAGCTTTATGAGCATTCTACATGGTCTGAAATTCACATCCCAACCCATAAATCTGAGCTTTAATCTCCAGAAGAAGCTCGAGCAATCTTTTAAAGTATGCTGAATTGTCAATTTGAGTACTTGCTTCAACACGATCAGGTTGTGGAGTATTAACTAATGATGGAACTTCAGCATGTATATTCAAACTTGGAGATGAAGCCTCATTACCATTTTCAGGAAATTGAGAGGCATACACATCTTCTGGATCGGCAGGAGAACGACTAATATCATCACTAGTAAAAGCAAGTGAAGAAGTAGCTCTTTTATCAACAGCTCCCCCTGTTTTAGTGCCTTCAGGTGGAGAAAAGTATTCTTGTTCTTGCTCTTCTTCAATATCACAAAGATCTTGTCCTTCTTCCTTTGCACGAGAATCACCATGATCCTCTTCTTATGCTTGTTCTCTTCCTTTCTCTATATCTTTTGTTCTTCCTTCTTCTTCTTCTTCTTCTTCCCTCATCGCTTCTTTCTCTACATCTCGCTGCTCTATCTCTTCTCTGTCTCGGTTCTCTCGATCCTCTGTCTCTGTAACAAAACTCTGTAAGTTCTTTAAAGCAAGAGCAGAGATAGTGATGTCATCCTCATCTTCTTCATCCTCCAAGATGAGTGCTCTCCTCTTCTTAGATGGGGCTGTCATGGGCTCTTTGCCTTTCCTTTTTCCAGTCGCAAAGTCTTATCGTGCCTTGACAGGGGTCTTCACCTTAAAGCACTCCAAAGCCTTGTTTAGCTCATTCAAGACGCATCTTGGAAATCATTTTCAGTCCCACTATCATTGGATCAATGGTTCGAACACACATAATTTTGGGAGGCTGAATGTTAAGATGTCAAAACAAACGAGTGATAAGAGCAGAATAAAGGAGTTGTCCCTTATCTTTTACCATTGTCATATACATGTGCATAAAGATAGTGTGAGGCGAGATAACCTAAAACGAATATTAATGGCGTACATCAGCTTTGCTTCAGAGTTTGAGACATCAGTCTTTGATATGGATTTGGGTCTGAGACAGTTAATGACAATCTTGTGAAGTAAGATATTGAAGGCATTTATCCTGGAGTAAGAAATCCGGCCTTCAGCAATTTTATCTCGAACAAGCGCCAAGGAAGCACGAGCAATAGACACATTGATTAGTTGGAAACTCCCTCTTTCCACCCCCAATCACATCAGCTAGAGTGTTCACATCAACCACAAAATCCTAGTCTCTAACACTAAAGGAAAATCTATTCGCATCTAAAACGGATCAATTGGAATAGAAATAAGCTGTAAGTTTCAGATGAGCAACAATTGTTTCAGAGCAAAACCATTCGAGTTAAAGCAATGTAAACTTCTCCCGTAACTTCACGTCTAATAAATTGAGAAAATCAAAATCCACACTCCTAGGTTTCATCACCCCTCGTTTTAGCAATTTAGAATAAGCTTGCTTGTGCTCCTTAGAACGAAAAAGATCCATTCTTGTACCATGAATGTTCGCAGTGACACCCATCCTGGGCTTAAAAAGTGTGAACATCCTCTCATCATCTTTTCCTTTAGGTTGATTGAATGATCCAAATCGTGGATCACTTGGGAAATTTGCAAAAGCCCTTTCTGCCAAACCAACAGTAGCAATGCCTAAACTCTCCATCGTCTTTAAAAAATGAGTTACATTTTTGTACCCTTTTTTTCACTCAAAAACTCATCAATAAAGGTCAATGGAGAACCACATTCCTTCAAAATGGTGTAGAGTTTGAAAAGAAATGCGGGCTTAAGAGTCCTTACAAGTTCTACATTCTCGATTATTTCTTCATCTGCTTGTTGTTGTGAAGGCACTTGAGTTCTAGCTTGCGAAGAATGGCGCGGTTGAGAATCTTGGTGTTGAATTTGCTAATGCGTTGGAGAGTCTTCTTCCTTGATTAAATCAAAGTGCGTAAGACCCTCACGCATATACCGTGGTCCCTTGCTTGCGATCCTAAAGGACTTTCTTTGGGAAGACATTGTCACAATCTTTGAGAGATTTCTTGAACTTGATTCGCGAAAAAAGATGAGAACTTTATGGATTAAACTAGTGAAAAAAAGTGAGAAAGTGAGGTTCTATGATCTAGAGTTTGTGAGTGAAAACGAAGAAGAAAAACAACGATATATAAAGCAAACAAAGCAAGGTATACGAATCGTCATAAAAGAATAAGTAAAAACTGCCTTTTTGAAAAAGAATAACTGCCATAAATTCAAAGACTCGGAAAAGATAATTTCTAAAAATATAACAATCAATTAGTGATTAAAAAGTAACCGTACCCTTTTAAAATTTTAAAATGCTGAAATCGAAATAACTTACAGTCGTAACTTTTAGTTATTCTGAATCTGAATAACTTCAAACTTTACCTTTGAGTCTAAGCATCTTCAGACTTTACTGGATAAAGGTTGTGATATTCATTCTGGTGCGAATAGACTCAAATAGGCCTTTCTCTAAAGGTTTTGAAAATATGTCTGCCTGTTGATTCTTTGAATCAATGAACTGTATCATAACTTCTCCATTCTGAACATGATCTCTAATGAAATGATGTCAAATCTCTATGTGTTTTGCTCTTGAATGAAGAATTGGATTCTTTGTAAAATTGATTGCGCTGGTGTTGTCACATTTGATATTGGTGCACGAGTCTTCGATTCCAAAGTCTCTCAATTATTGTTTTATCCATAAAATTTGAGAACAGCAACTTCCAAGAGCCATATACTATACTTATGCTATTGAAATAGCTATAGTGCTTTGCTTCCTTGAGAACCAAGATACTGTCATGTTTCCTAACAATTGATACATACCCGAAGTACTCTTTCTATCAACTCGCATCCTGCTAAATCTACGTCTAAATATTCAAGGAGGGTAAAGTCTCCTTCTTTGGGATACCGTACACCTAAATTTGAAGTAGTTGCAATGTATTTGATTATGCGTTTTGCAGCACTTAGATGAGATTCTTTTGGATCTAATTGAAATCTTGTACAAATGTAAACACCAAAAAAGGTCAGGTCTAGAAGTAGTAAAATAAAGAAGTGAACCAATAATGCTCCTATAAAGCTTTTGGTCAACTTTCTTTCCTCCTTCGTCTTTGTTCAACTTCGAAGAACTTGACATTGATATTTTAGTCTTTATACAATTCTCCAATCCGAACTTTTTAACGAGATCTTTTGCATATTTTTCTTGGTGAATGAAAACTCCTTCCTTCAATTGATTCACTTGTAATCTGAGAAAGAAAGATAGTTCACCCATTATACTCATCTCAAATTCATCATGCATAGACCTAGAAAACTTCTTGCACAAGTTTTCGTTAGGTGACCAAATATGATATCATTAACATAGATTTGAACAAGTAGAAAATCTTTACCTTCTCTTTTAATAAATAAAATAATATCCACTTTACCTTTAACAAAATCATTCTGAATTAGAAACTTACTTAACATGTCGTACTAAGCTCGAGGTGCTTATTTTAATCCATATAGAGCCTTCTTCAGTCTGAATACTAAGTCTAGTCTTTTTGGATCTTCAAATCCAGAAGGTTGTTCCACATAGACTTCTTCTGGATAAATCCATTTAGAAATATGCTTTTGACGTCTATTTGGAATAACCTGCAATTTTTATAGCAAGCAAAAGCGAATAATAATCTAATTCCTTCTAACCTTGCTATTGGTGCATAGGTCTAATCACAGTCTATCCCTTCTTCTTGCGTATATCATTTGGCCACGAGTCTTGCTTTGTTTTTGACCACTTTTCCTTTTTCTTATATCTTGTTCCTAAAAACCCATTTAGCTCCAATAATGGATTTACCTTTTGGTTTAGGAGTTAATTCATAGACATCGTTGATGCTAAACTGTCTGAATCCTTCTTGCATAGCTTCAATCCAGCTTTCGTCAACTAAGACATCTTTTATGCTTTTGGGCTCTATTTCATAAATAAGTGCCAGAACACTAGACTCTTCTCGCATTTTGGATCTGGTGCAAATCCCTTCATCAATGTTGCCGATGATGAGTTCATTGGGATGACTAGACTTATGCTTCAAGTTACTGGTCGGTCTAACAAATTGTTGATTTTCTATTTCAATTGATTCTTTCGTTCGTTGATGATCTTTACAAGTCTGAGTTACTTCAGGGGAGGTAAACTTTGTAAGGTCTGGAGCAAGTTCAGATTCCTCAGGTTGAGTCTAAGTTTGTTGATTATGCAAAGAGTCTTGGAATTTGACATTCATAGATTCTTCTACAGACTGAGTCTTCTTGTTGAATACTCAGTAGGCTTTGCTTATGGTTGAGTAGCCAAGGAAAATTCCTTCGTCTAATTTCTCTTCAAACTTACCAGTTTGATCATTTGTATTTTTCAAAATAAAACATTTGCAACCAAACACATGAAAATAAAAAACAATTGGCTTATTTCCTTTGAATAGCTCATAGGGAGTTTTCTCTAGAATAGGCCTTAAGAATACTCTGTTAATAATATAACAAGCTATAGAAACTGTTTCAGCCCAAAAAGAGAAGAAATATTACTTTCAATTAAAATAGTTCTTGCCATTTCTTGCAAAGATTGATTTTTTCTTTCCACAACTTCATTATGTTCTGAAGTGTATGAAGAAAAGAAAACATGGTGAAAACTAGATTCATTACAAAATTTGGCAAAGTCTTGATTTTCAAATCCACCTCTGTGATCTGTCTGTATGCTTGAAATATCATATCCTTTCTCATTCTGAACTTTCTTAGCAAACTTTGAAAAGTAAGCAAATGTTTCAGACTTACTTGCCATAAAGTAAACCCAAGTAAATCATGAATAATCATCCATAATTACTAGGCAATATCTCTTTCCACCAATGCTTTGAGTTCTGGTTGGTCTAAAGAAATCCATATGCAGAAGCTGCAAAACACGATTAGTAGAGATATGCTTTATTAGTTTAAAAAAGCTTCTAACATGTTTTCCCAACACACATTAAAGTCAGACTTTTGATACTTTAGGTTGGGCAGTCCACGAAAAAGATTCTTGGATGAGATCTTGGCAATTTGCTTTATGTTAACATGGGCAAGCTTTCGATGCCAAAGATTTACTTCATCTTGAATCAATATTAGACATTGAGATATTTCTAGTTTTATATCCAAAAGATAAATGTTCCCATGTCTTCGTCAAGTAAAAGATTGAGAAAGATCTTTACTAGTTCCCGAACATATTCCTTCTTGGAAGTTGATTTTGAATCCAGTGTCGCACAATTGGCTAATGCTGAGTATATTGTAATTTAGTCCTTCCACCAAGGAGACATTGTTGATTGTGAGACTTCCAATTTTTACAGTTCCACACCCAACAATTCTTCATTTGTTGTTTCCATCAAAAGAGACTTTTTAACCATTTATTTGCACAAGTTTTATAAAAAAATTTAAATCTCCAGTCATGTGTCTTGAATAGCCACTATCCAAATATCATTTAATTTTTTTCTTGATAGTGACCTGCAATTACAAAAAGAACTTAAGCTTTCTTTGGTACCTAGATCTTTTTGGGTCCAAAGGAGTTAGTTTTAAACACAGTCTCTCTCCAATCCTTCTTAATAGGTCTCTAAACCATAAGACAATCTTTCTCAAAATGTTTTGAGCTGTTGCACTTTGAACATTTGAGAGCACTTGCCACAACTTTTACAAAGACTTTTTAAAAATGATTTCTATAAAAATTTGTTGTAGGTCTTTGTTTGATTCTTTCCTTTACCTTTGGAAAATCAATTAAAGGAATGGTTTCGGGGTCATTCCCAATCTTGACTTGTTGAAATAAGGTCTTTGTACTAAAAGAATCTTTTCCAACTTCTTAGATCCTATTGAAAATCTTTTTGAAATATTTGAAATCTCTTATTTGAAACCTTTTAAAACCACAAAACTTTTGTCTAGATTTTCAAACTTTTCTTTTCAAGAAATTTCTTGTTGCTTAAGTGTAAAATTCTCCTTTTTAGCTTGAAAATCCTCTTAAGAGAGGTTTTGAGACTGAGACAAAGTTCATCAATGTATTTCGAGACTTTAGTAAGAATTTGTAAATTGCTTACCTCGATTTCATTATCTCGAGTCTGAGTTTGAGTCTATTTTAGAGTCTAAGTCTGATCTTGATTTTCCATTAGATATATATTGGCATAATCTTCATCACTTTCTTCACATTTAGTATCACTCTTTGTCTCTACTTTGAGAGGTTTTCTGTATTTCTCAGCTTTTCCCTTCTTTTTATTCAACAGAGACAGTTGAGTTTGATGTATCCCTTTTTCTTGCATTCAAAATAGATTACATCTTTGTTGGCTTCATCATCCTCAGTTGATTTGTTTTGAAACTTTTGAATGCTTTGTTTTTTCTAATTGAATCTCCATCCCTTTTTGTTTAGTTTCCTGAACCTCATTATCATAAGTGCTAGCTCTTCATCATCCATATCATCTTCAGAGTCTGTAACATTAGAATTATCGTTAGATTTTAAAGCAATTAACTTCTTACCTTTAGGATCTTCTTCCTCGTTGATTTGCTCCACTTCATAAGATTGAAGCGTACCAATCAACTTGTCTACAAAAAGCGGCATGATCCTTTGAGTTTCCCTTATTGAAGTATTCACGTAATTCGAGTCTTTAGAGAGTTCACGTAGCAATTTGTTAACCTTTATTGGTCCTGAGATTGGCTGTCCCTAATACTCCAGACCGCTTACAATCTCTATAAAACGACTAAACATGTTAGTGATAGATTCTCATGGCTTCATCTTGAAGGCTTCATATTGTTCGAGTAGAATATTGATCCTTATTTCGTTCACTCGATTAGTGCCTCCATAGGTAATGTGTAGCCTATCCCAGACTTCTTTGGCTGTTTCACAAAAAGAAATTTCGTTACATTCAGTAGGAGACAAAGCACAATATAAAGAATAAATTGCTTTAACATCAAGAGCTTATCTCTTGGTTATTTCTTCTTGTGTTATCTCGTTAACGTCTGCAACTTCTTTTCCTCGTTCTGAAGCTATGCAACTTTAGGAATGATTCATTTTTTTCTACCACATCCCATTCTAGAGAATTTTTCGATCTTAAGAATGCCTTCATTTTGTTTTTCCATACGCTGTATTCCTTTCCATCAAAGTAAGGAGGTCTGGTGTTGCTTTAATCTTCAACCAAACTTAGAGCTAACATACTAGCTATAGATCCTTAACTCAAAAGTAAAAAAACACTTCAATTAAATGAGCACACAAACTCTAATACCAATTGATATGGCTAGTAAGAACACCTAAAGGGGGTAAGTAGGTGTTCTAGCAAATTTATGCTTGACTTTTAACAAGTTAACTCGTCTTTCAAGAATAACATATTGAATATGTAAAAGACTATAAGCAGTTAGGGGATAAGTACACTAATGGTGCTATAAGTTGTGTACGGCGCTCACTTTGGTGCCAAAAGTTTCCGTCGGATCACTTAAGTGCCAAAAAATTTGAAAAACGCTCACTTTGGTGCCAACGCCGATCTGAACCGCCGGAAATCTGACGTGGCATTTTTTTATTAATTTTTTAGGCCGACGTGGCTTGCCGGAGAGCACAATCAGCATCTAAACCACAAAACGACGTTGTTTGGCTTTTTCCCCCAAATCGAAACCCTAAATCCCCAAATTGAAAGAGAGAGAGAGAGAGAGAGAGAGAGAGGAGGCACGCCGTCTTCTTCCTTGAAGAGCGACACCAGCAGCAAACGGCACCAGAAGTAACACCATCAGCGCACCAGTAGCAGCACCAACAACGGCACTAGCGGCGGCGGCAATGGGGGCACCGTTGCGGCACCTTCAACCCCTCTTCTTCCTCCTCCTCCTCCGCCTCGCCTCCTATTCTTTCTGCCACTTTTTGTTTCAGCAACGATTTGGTTCCCTCCTCGCTCACCTGGTCGAGCATCTACAATGTTGGCCGAGCGACGGTGGCCGAGCGTTGGCGGCGAACAATGGTGGCCGAGCGGCGAGGAAGAAACCCTAACCCTAATTTCAACCCATATACGAGCTAAACGGCGTCATTTTTGCGAGGGTGTCCATGTAGAAGAGCAAAACAACGTCGTTTCTTGAAGAGGATGGAAAACGACGTCGTTTAAAAGCCGAGCAACTTTTTTTTTTAAATAAAAATGCCACGTAATCATTTTGGCCGGAATTTCTCTCCAGTGGCACCAAAGTGATTGTTTTTTCTTCGATTTGGCACTTAAGTGATCCGACGGAAACTTTTGGCACCAAAGTGAGCGCCGTACACAACTTATGGCACCATTAGTGTACTTATCCCAAGCAGTTAGATAAATCTACGAATTAAAGCAAGGAGTATAGGGAAAGAGAATTGAAACACAAGATTTATAATGGTTCGGCTTAGACCAAGCCTATGTCCACTCTCTTGCACTGACAACCTACTAGCTAGATTTCACTCTGAACCAAAAAAGATTTTTACAATCTCACGTCCTTGATTCCACAGTGCAAAAACTCTACTACACTTCTTCAAGGTCTCGCAAGTGTTTAATCTCTCTTTTGAATACAACTTAAGCTTAGCGATAGAGAAAGCAAAGAACTAAGAGCTTCAGACTTTGGAACATTTCTTTCACGCACACACTCGAACAATTTGAGCGTCTTCCTTATATTCTCCTTCATGCCTCTATATCCGTTGGCACTTTCCAAAAGAGTTTTTCCAATCTACCCGTTGGATAGAATCAATCAAGGAAATCTCGAGTCATTTAAGGAATGTGATGATAGCCCACCAATCATGCTCGCCCATACAATCAGGATCTAAGTTTCCATAAGTAGAACCTTCCAAGTATACTTCACCTTTCAAAAGTTCTTGATTATCCAAATTGATTCTAATAAAAATAATTGATCACAAGGTGCTATCTCCAACTGTAAGATCTTTTTCAAACTGTACGAACCGAATCCTTAAAGATAAACTCGCATCTGAATAAGTCTTCTCTTCGTTGGTCAAGAAATTGCTAGTGTGGGTTGACTTTGAGTCTTGAGTCTTGAGTCTTGCAGTCTTCAAACTTTAACGACAGAGTTTGGAGTTCATTAGACTTTAATAACTGAGTCTTGAAGTCTTCAGACTAGACTGATGAAAACGTTTTGTCAACTTCAAAATAAGAGAGTTTTCTCCAACATATGAATCTTCCATTTCGAATGAGGTTGTCTTTGGGAATGCTAGTATGAGCACCTAGAGGGGGTAAATAGGTGCGAAAATAAACTTTTGCAAAGTACATAGTAAAACTTTTTTTTTAACCTGAGTCTGTTTAACAGTAGACTTTAAAATAGAAACGAGGCTCTAACAATTAAATAAAGTTACGAGTAAAGTAAAAGAGTTTAAAGAAGAGAATAAGATCACAAGGTTTATAGCGGTTCGGCTTAATCCAAGCCTACGTCTACTCTCCCGCACTGATAGTCTACCGGCTGGATTTCACTATAACAAAGAACAAGGAGCTTCAGACTTTGGAATTTATCTATCACACACACACTCGAATAACTAATACACCTCCATGCCTTCATAACCATTAGCACTTTCCAAAGGAGCTCTTCCAATCTACCCGTTGGACAGAATCAATTAGGGAGATCTCGAGTTATTTAAGGAATATGACAATAGCCCACCAATCCTGCTCGCCCATACAATCATGATCTAGGTTTTCATAAGTAAAACATTTCAAGTATGCTTCGCCAATCAACGGATCTAGATTACCCGACTTAAAATCAAAACGAATAATAGATTATGGGATGCTATATCCAGCCGAGAGATCTTCTTTAGTCGATAGAATCAAATCCTTAAAGAAATACTCAATTCTGGATAAGTCTTCTTCGACGGTCTAGAAACTGTCAATGGGGGTAGACTTTGAATCTTAAGTCTGGTGGTCCGGCGGTCTTCAAACTTTGACGAAAGAGTCTGCAAGACTTCAGACTAGACTAGACTAATGGAAACGTTTTGTCAGCTTCAAAACAAATACGGAAGTTTTCTCCAACAATCTCTCCATTTTTTATGGTGACAAAACTTTCCTGTAGATTTGGATATTTTTGACCTGCAAAACAATACTCAAGCAAACAATGATATCTCACAAAAGATAATTGGCTTAGTAAAGATAGCATTAGATATGCATCCACAGGAAATAAGAAAGTTAGTCTTGTAAATAAACAACTATCTTCGTCATGAAATACCAACAGTTCTTAAGATACTGTAGCAAACATTTAAACGATCAAACGATCTAAATCCAAATCTAGTCACAACCAAACAACCAAATAAAAGTAAAGTCAATCAAAAGTAGAGTCAAACAAGAGTCAAATCTCAAATCTGTACCATCTCCCCCTTTTTGCCATCATTAAAAAGGTAGAGATGAAAAGATAATAAAATTAGGATTGCTTTGGAACGCGAATAAGCTGGAAATCTCCCATCAACTGGACAATCCCTTCTAGCTTTTTCAAATCCTCCTTCAGTTGAGCCACTTCTTCACCCTTGGCATTAGCTTGAACTTGAAGAGCAAGGGCATGAATTTGATCAGGCAAGGAAACTGAAGAGGCTTGACCTGCATTCTGGAAGTTCTGAACTTCGCATCCCAGGGCATAAATCTGACCTCGCATCTCCATAAGAATATCAAGCAGTCTTCGAAAATCTGTTGAATTATCAGTCTGAGTGCTAGCTTCTACATGATCAGTAAGAGTATTGGCAGATGATGGCAAGTCAACATGAGCACTAGATTTGGCAATGAAACCTCATGACCTTCCTCAGGAAATTGAGAGACATAAATGTCTTCTAGATCTGTAGGTGAACAGCTAACATCTTCACTAGTAAAAGCAATTGAAGAAGTACCTATTTTCTCAGCAACTCCCCTTATTTCATTGTCTTCAGGCGGTGATAAGTACTCTTCATTCTCTGTTTCCTCTTGTTCACCTCTGCCCTCTTCTTCCTCTGCAGTCCTTTCTTCCTCTGCTTCTTTTCTCATCAATTCTCTCTCTCCACTCATTTGCTCTTCTTCTTCTCTGTCTTGATCCTCTCTCTCCTCAGTATTTGGAACATAACATTGTAGGTTTCTCAGTGCAAAGGCGGAAATGGTGATTTTGTCCTCATCTTCTTCATCCTCCAAAATGAGTGCTCTTTTTTTCTTGGACGGAGCAATCAATGGCTCTTTCCCTTTCCGTTTTGCAACTGAAGAACCTTGGTGAGTCTTGACAGAGGTTTTCTCCTTAAAACGCTCCAACACTTTGTTCAGCTCCTTCAGACGCATTTTGGAAACCATTTGAATATCTAGTCATCAAGACCACATGCATTCTTCAAGATGACATACCGAGTCACCAAGCCCACGTGCCTTCTCCAAGATGACATACCTAATTACCAAGCCCACATGCATTCTCAAAGATGATGTACCTAGTCACCGAGCCCACGTGCCTTCTCCAAGGTGATGTATCAAGTCACTGAGTCAACAATTCATAATGTCTTTCTTCGAGACAACATGCTTAGCCATCGAGCCGACATAATATAACGCCTTTCTCCGAGATGACATCCTTAGTCATCGAGCCAGCGTGATATATTGCATAATCAATTTCTCATTTTTATCATGCCCGATAAAGATACACGTGTGTGGATACACGTCCGGCCTTAGCCAAAATAGTATAATTCCCTTTCCACAAATCTCACTATTTTCTGTATATCTTTTTGGCATTGTCAACCGATGCCCGGTTGTCTTTCAATTAATTACTCAAAAATAATTAATTTAGGAATAAATCCTAAAAATCATAATTAAATCAATTCAATGCAAATTAAAACTCGAATAAATAAATAGACTGTACCATGGTAATCAGCATAAAATTCCGGTCACCGACTATTCCGGTTGAATTTTCAGAAAATAATTAATTAATTAATTAATTATACAAATTAATTATTAAATAGCAATAAATCCAACTTATGCCCGTAATGCCTAATTGACGCGAAATGGACTCGGAAAAATTCCGAGGTTCGTTCAATAAATACTAGAACTTATCTACTCGCTAATGGCTACATCTAACCACCTAACATGCATTGGCAAATCACTAATTTAATTACTCTAATCTAATCTAACCACATAATCATGCTTAAATAAATTTAATCAATTCCTAAACATCATTAGTCTACTAAGCGAGGATTAGTGAGTTAAACTCATTTGTTTATCGAATTGTTCGGTTCAATTTGACGGGAACACGACAAGAGCCGACTTTCTCCAAAGCGGCCTAGATTTCAAGGCCCGGAACCATCTCAAAATGGGCCAAACAGCACCTTAGAAACCCACTAATTTTCTATTTTGTTCTTGCTGAAACAGAAGGGAACAAAGCCGGTTTAGAGTGAGAATTGATTGGGAATGGGTGAAAGGGTCAAACCGGGCTTTGGCGGAGGCTTACCGGTGGAGGAACAGTGAAGGACAACTCCGGTTGAGCTTCACACAACCTAGGGTAGCAGCTAGGACGTGCGCTGGATGGGGAAACACGCCTGGAAGGCAAGTTAGACGTGGCTGCAGGAACGAGATCGCACAGGTGGCGTGTGATAGCACGATCGGTGACAGGCGGCTCCTGCTGTCTCCGGCGATGCTACTGGCTTCTTGTTAGCTACTGGTGGTTGAATAGGCTGGGAGGAGAGGGAATGGCTAGCCAGTTGGCTTGAGGAGCAAGGAGAGGGGACAAGGGCTCCACCAATGTCCAAATTTTCCATTCCTTGGTCTCCCTTGACCATTCTCAGCCACCAGCCCTTCCTTCGCCTCCATTAGGCCACCAATGCTCCCCCTCGCAATCTTGAAATGGTCCAAAAGGCTAGGTAATGGGGGGCATACGAATTCCCTTTAATTTCTTCTCAATTGGCCATTAATCCTTCCTTGAATCAACACAAACCGGCCTTAATAAATTCAATTGACATCTCAATTATCAAATTGGTATTTTTCCTCACCAATTGATCCATCTTGAATCACCATTGCGTGATAAAAAACGATCTCGGCCTTTTTTCGAACAAAAACGGCCCTACCTCAACTTTTTCCCAAAAAGTCTTTGTTTGCAAAAAAATCTTCTGAAAGTGAGTCGATGTTCCTATAATTTATGGTGACATGACAGAATCTTCAATTTTTGAAATCATACTCAATTTCACGATAAATTTTCATTTGGTGCATTTTTAGCGTGATCTAGGCTATCGAATAACTTTCAGAACTTTTTCAGTGCAATTGACCCGTGATCAATTTTCTTCGAACCACAATGAACCTATTTGACACATTGGTAACTCTCGGTTGTCATGAAAATCTTGAGGATTCAAATACAAACACAGGGTACCAAAACAATAAGAAAATTATTCTAGTGTCAGCCAACGAGAATTTTCCAATTTAGTGAAGTCACCCACAATTAGGCACACATCTCAATCGAACCAACCTATTTCTAATCTCAAATCGATTTTTAACTATGCCGTAATGGCCTCTAAAGATAAACACGATCGAGTAGCCGATTCCTAGTTGAATTCTCAAGTCTATTGTCTTAAAATTCCTTAACGGCTTCCCTAGATGGTCTAGTTATCTCAAGAGTGATCAGCTCAGAGAACAGCCCTATAAGTACATCAATGAAATGCCCAATTAATTCAATAGAAAATAGAATTGAAAATTCAGGATGTCACACATACCATCTCTTTTCCTCAAGAACACAACTGCCGTTGGATCACTCTGCAAGAATCCATTAATCAAAGTTAATTAACCTTTAAGCAAGCTCAAATTTAGGGAGAAGAATATAGAGGAAACGTAAAAAAGCAAAAATCTCTTGTAATTGACTGTACTTTTTGAAAATTTTATGACTCAATTGCATTTTGGCAATAAGTTTTAGAGCTTCCGGTGCAGTTATTCTTTCAATTGTTAGATTTGTAACTACAAACATATTATATCTAATTTAGCTCTTAATCATCAAATTCAAATTATTGCACTATTCCATTTACATTGCCAAAAGACATATACATATAATCTCCCTTTCCACATAGACATATAGATATAGGTTTTAACACTTTTTGTTCCTTTGGATGTGGACTTGTAAACTAAGCTACGAGGACTCGACGGATTGGCTCTATTCCACAAAATTGGCTTATATTCCTCTGCAAGCCCTTCGGTCTCTCCTTTGTTTAGATTTCCCTTGCCTGGGACTCTTTAGACCATGTTCATAATTTCATTAAAATTTTCTTTGACCAAAAAGGAAGAACTTCACCTTTTCTCTTGCCCTCATAAAATGATCCACATGAGTCAATTCTTTCTTTTCTTTCTTGGGTCCATCCAACTTGTCCAAATCAATAATTGCGAGTGAGCATCGGACAAAGAAGATAAGACAAAACAATGGCAACAATTATTTAATTTTATGTTTAGACTTTTCAACTAACGGTGCCCCATTAGTTGGTTAGCAATGAAAATTATTATCTTTCGGCCAAAAAAAAAAACCCCACCCCGTGAGGGAGGGAGGGAGCGTCATGGGGCATATATAGTGCTATCCTCCTAGGAGGGAGCGTCGCAGGGCATATATAGCGCTATCCTCCACCAGGCAAAAATTCTCACTTCTTTGCAGGTTGCGTAAGCATTGGCGCAACATCATTCATCAATTTGCTCGGTTCTTCTTGTGAGGGTATATGTGCAAGCAACTACTTCCACTCACATTATATCTCGCTGAATTCCGTGTTGAATCATTTCAATCTCGTGCCTGGATCATATGATCAAGTCATCATGATGAAAAGGTAAATTGGCTCTTGGATTGATGCTTCATAGTATGTTTATAAACTCACGCTCGCATTGAACTACCTCCACAGAGTTCTCTTGATGGAGAACAATAACTGTCCACAAACTCAGTCGAGTTGCCAATACTTTCCTCCTCCATTGGCATGGATCAATCAGAATCCCATACCATACGATGACTATAAAACTCCAACGTGGGTTATCGTTGCTTTAGTCATTGTTGCGGTCACGCTTTGTGTTTTCCTTTTCTACTGCATTTGGTGGCCGGGGAAGCAGGGGCCAAAGGGGGACCAGGGGCCGCCGGGGAAGCAGGGGCCGCAGGGGCCGCAGGGGCTGCCGGGGCTACAGGGACCAAAGGGGCTGCAAGGGCCGCCAGGGCCACCGGGGCCAAAAGGGCCGCAGGGGCTGCAGGGGCCGCGAGGGCCAAGGGGGTCATCGTGCTCGTCGTGCTCAACAAGATCGTCGTGCTCGTCGTGCTCGTCATGCTCGTCATGCTCGTCGTGCTCAACAAGATCGTCGTGCTCATCGTGCTCGTCATGCTCGTCATGCTCGTCGTGCTCAACAAGACCGTCGTGCTCGCTGTGCTCAACAAGGCCGCCGTGCCCGCCGTGCTCAACAGGGTCGCCGTGTTAGTGGCTGTGAGGGCAACGACGGTGGCAAAGTGGGGGTGGCAACAACTACAGTGGGGCAATTAGCCGACATGGATGGCCCATTTATTTGTGAGAAGTGCAAGCATGGAAGAGTACGAGCTTGTCTAATCTAGACAATAAATGAGACAAAAATTGCAATAGTCTTTCTTATCTTAATGTATGCTTATGAATTTAGAAGCTTCTATTTATGTTTGTGTGTGAAACTTGAACGATGCACAGTGATAGATCATCTACCTACTATACAATGTTAGAGATTCGATGCAATGAATAACTTTTGTGTTGGAGGGTTTTTCGAATTTCTTACATGAGCAGTTTTCTGGTCATTGATAAATAAATTTTTGAATTATAACGAATTATAATTATATGCATTTTTTTGTAATTTCTATACAAAATGTCGTAAATCGACCAATCAATCCAACATACATAATAAAAGAGTTCCTGCTCTTGGTGGAGAACCGTTCGACAGATTTGCTTTATTATTGCCTTATATTCCAAAGAGAGTCATCGGAACTAAGTCGGCTGGTAATACCAGCAAAATAGAACTAAGGAGGCTTGCGAAATTTTGAATGGAAGTGCGGTTGCCCTCACAGCCACTGACACGGTGGCAAGCCTCCTCCGAAACATGAACATATCCAATCAAAGCACGACTCCTGAAATATAAAACTGCAATCAATCTTGCAAGAAAGTTTGAAAAAAGGAATATTGGAGCATCTCTTCTTATCGTGCCCCTGGACGAAACCGATTTGGACGAACCCCGCAGTAAACATCCATTTCTCAGATCATATTATAACACGAATTGAAGTGTTATTGACTGGGGCAGTTCTGGGAAAAGCAAGTAAAATGCTTTGGGCCGATGAGGACACGACTGGGGCAGAAATCATATTTTTCACGACCACAAAGATGCCGATGAGGACGCGATTGGGACAGACATCATACTTTTTCACGACCACGAAGACCATAAAATCAAATGCTATTGGTCGATGAGACAAAAAATCAAAGATGTAGCTGACCCAAGCTTTCGAGACTGAGTGCAGGGTAGTCAAAGGAAAATGCGGAAAATTTCCCTTACTTGATGAATTTCCAAAATTATTGATACAAAGTTCGAGAGAACCGGCAACAATTCATCAAAAATTAACCTAATGTAAAATCAATTTCTTCCCAAGATTAAATGGACCAAAATCGACTCAACTCCTATAATAACAGGCAATATATTCCCGCAATATAATCTCATAATGAATCAAAATAATGCCAAAATGATAAAAACAGACAAAAACAAACACGACAAGTTTATGTCGAAAATTAATGCGAAAAAAATTATGAACAATTCAAAAAATTTCACTAATCACAAAAAATAGTAAGATGCACAAAGATTCTTCTTTAGTAATATATTAGAGATTCAATATCAATAATATAATGACATTTCGTCACAGTAAAAGCGGATTAATACATATGAAGTAAGAAACCCTAATCACAATTGGAGAAATTTGAGATAATTTAGAAAAAGTTTTCAATGAACAAAACGGATTGACAAATGAAACTGATGGACTCGCCTGTCTCGGCTCATCTGTCTCAATCTTATAACAATGTATTGAAATTTAAGTCAACTCCGACATATTTGGCAGCCCATTTCCTGTCTTCTCCGAACGAGCAGCCCCCCTTTCTTTTCCTTTATTGCATTTTTGACTTTTTGACCTTTTCTTTTATTTATTAACATTAACCGGGCCCCACACAGGCAGACCAGCCAACATTAATATCTAGTACAGTCAATAAATAAATAAATAAAAGCGGGACCATCAATTTGATTGCCAAATAACCTATCAATAACTTATCAATGCCGTTAGAAACTTACCAACTTTGAAATGAATTAAAGAATAACCAACTCTTTGGAAATTTTACAAGCATTCTAAATAAATTACAAAAACTATAATGAGTCAATTTATAAACTTACCAACTTCTGGTCACTCTCCTTATCATTTTGATTTTTTTCATTTGTTGACGATCTCTAAGTACCCCCTCCAAATGTCTCTTTTCCATGTGAAGAAATTAAACTCATTCTGTGATCGACTTGAATCAGATGGTTGAAACAGGAGGGTTGTTTTTGGAGGCCTATAAGGACAAACTACAAGTAAAATGTAGCTTGTGATTGAGTGCCTGAAACAAGAAAAATTGAAACATAGTGAGTATTCTTGAGATGAATCTCTTTGCTGCTTCATTATAATCTATTTAGTTTTGATCCTAAAAGTTAGCAAGGGTGCCAAAATCATTTGCATACACACGGAAGAAGTGGTCGTGCTTAGAGAGAATGCAATTGTTTAGGTAAGAGATGAAATATGCGAATGATTATTTGTAAACACTTAGAAGTGTGGTTAAATAATTTTTGGGGAGAGTATGTCTACCGTGTTGTGTGCACAAGGTGTGAGAACAGCTATTGAAAGAGATCTAATAATTATTTTGTCTATAGTGAGATAGCCATAGGAGGAGTCGAGTCCGCGCGATACAAAGTTCTTAGCAATTGCACTATTGGCTGAAGTAGTGAATTTCAATCTAATGGGGCTGCCAGAGCTAGAAGAGAAAGCATATCCCAATTGAAACTCTATAAATAGCTTTTGTAATTTCATTTTCCCTAAACTCTATAAGTTCCTTATTGCAAATTAATAGTTCAATTGCATATAAAAAAAACATTTTTAAATAAGGTGCTGGTTCTAGAAAGATAAATATTTTTATATGTATAAAAAAACACTTCACCCCTTCTTTTATGTATTTGGACCTAACAATATGGATTGCCATGTTGGAGGTGTCAAATTTTGTAATACTACAGTAATGTAACTTGAGAACCTTGTTAATAATTTAAAGGATTTTACTAAGGACAATGAAAAAAAAATCATTATTTTTGAATTTTTTATGAGAACTTGAGATGGAGTTCGAAGGTTTACACTATTATTTAGTTTTTAATATTAGAGTTAGATCTAGTCTGATGCGAGTAAATATATTGTATTGAGTTGGGTGCGAGCACAAGATTGAGAAAACCGAATTGTCATATTTTCGAGATAATTGCACAATCTCTCCTCAAATTATTATACCGAAATTTCAAACCTATCAAGGTATAAACTTTTTAACTGAAATAACGCAGTATTAAACTTACAAGGGAAAGTGCAATAAAACATTTTAGCTAAATCTCATTGAAATCATCTAACGTGACGTTTCAATTATTTTCGACTACTTAAGTGTAACGATGACAGCATGACATGATAAGACGATGATGTTTTTCTTCTGATTTAAGCACCTGATAGAGAAATGTCAATAGGCTTATTTGTGGAATTTAATGCTCTTCCTTGCGCCTGATTGTAGGCCTAGGCACAAAATAATATAATGGGAATCCACCCTTGTCCGAAAGTAGATGCGCTATCTAATCATTCATTGTCTCGGTAAAAGGCGATGATCACATGCTTCCGTTGGCCAGCAATTAGTACACTGCTAAGCTGTCATCAAAATAGGATTGCATCTCCATAATTTTATCCGTTTATTTGTTGATGTGATAGCTAAGAAAAATCGTCCGTACATGTTGCTTCTTTTGGCTTTACATAATCTCCTCCATTCAAAAGGTGCACCAGTGGAGGTACCATACATCCTCGACGACGGCGGCGGCCACCATGAGGTTGTTGACACCTCATCAGGCTTTGCCAACGATGAGGCTGTTGGTGCATTACCAGCGTTCTCCCGCAATCTCGGCGATGAGGTCGGCGCCGCGGCCTTCCCCCGTTGCGGCGATTGCGGCACTGACGTTATTTTTGGAATATTAGGCTTCAATATCAATTTCGGTGAAGTGGCGGTTCTGTCCCCGGGACCGCGACGATTTTGATAATAACACCGACGGCTACGACGACGACAATGATGACTACGCTAACGGTGATCCACCTCGAAGTGTCCCGGCATGCAGCGATGTCGTGCTGATGGAGGAGGAAAGTATGGGAAACCCGAACAACCTTGTGGACAGTTATTGCTCCCCATCAGGAAAATCCTCCTGAAGTTCAACGCCAGCGGTGTGCCTGCAAACATTTTTCGAAGCATCGTTCATACCACAAAAAGAAAACAAAAGGTGGTAATTTTAAAAAAAAACGGTACCTTATTAGAAAAGAAACATTATTTTTTTTTATCACAATAGATTGGGAAGATTATATGTTTTAAGCGTGAGATCAAGATAATCGAAAAGCCGAACAGTCAAACTGATGAGCTAAATGCATCTTTTCAATCCACGGGGTATCCAACCACCACAAGATAGAAAAATGTTTGCAGACAGAAAAATGTTTGCAGACTCACCGCTTGCGTTGTACTGCAAGAGGGTTTTCCTGATGGAGAGCAATAACTGTCCACAAGCTTGCCCGGGTTTCCAGTACATCCCTCCTCCATCGGCATGGGACATTCCGGTTTCTGTATCTTTGGAAAGCAAAATTGATGTTTGCCGGGAGACTTCGAGGTGGATCTCCGTCAGCGTGGTCATCGTTGTTGTCGTCATAGCCGCCGGTGTTGTTATAAAAAATCGCCGTGGTCCTCGGAATACAATCGCCATTCCATCGAAAAAGATATGGAAGCTTAAGATTCAAGTGGTGCCGCCGTCGCTGTTGCCGCCGCCATCGCCACGACAATCACAGCTGCCGTCGCCACGGCCGTCGCAACCAGTGTCCCAGCCACCGTCGCAGCCGCTGTAGCCGCCGCTGCTGTGCTATCCGTGTCATACACTGTCACCGCCATCATCGCCATGGTCGCTGCCGCTGCTGTGTCATCCGTGTCATACACCGTTGTCGCTGCATTATCCATGTGATCCGTGTTATTGTCATTAGATAAATAAATTACCATACATGGTAATTAAATGATGCATAACGATAGATCATCTATACTTAGCATGGGCACTTCTAAGTCCTATGAATTGTAATTTGATTTTTCAATCCAATTATGTAATTATCTTGGAGATGCCACTAACTTATGATAAATAAATTAGCAATCCAAGTAAGATGCGGGAGTACATTTCACTCCTATGAACTAAAGATTCACCGATCGATTTAGTTGCATTAGATCTTCTAGTATGAAAACAATTTACATGCAAACTTCACCAATTTTATTCCTTAAATCCTCTAAACATATAAAAAGTGATTATGCATAGTCACTCAAGTAACAAAAATAAACAAGCAAGCAATTACAGTAGAAAGCTAATAAAAGAAATAAATGACAAGAAAAGTAAAGGACAAAAGTGGCATCGGGCAAAATTAAGCAAAACCTGGTTATTAAGGCCCGGGACAAATGTAAATTCGATATAAGCTCTCCAAGAGATGCCTGATGCTCAAATAGAAAGTGAATGTATGACATGTCATGACCATCTACTAAATAAATTACATTGCTAAAATGAATTGTCGCATGTGAAAAATAAATCTAAAAATGCAATATAAAGTGCAGTGCGATATTAAGAAAACAAATCTATTTGTGATCGTGCATGGTACCTAAAATGCACCCCTAAAAATACTTTTAAATTTTTTTTAATATTTTAAGACGCAAAAAGAAAAACTAAGAAAATTAACTAAGTGTCGAAATGGACATGAACTAAAGCTTATGTGCTTGAATCAACCTATATTCCATATTTGCATAGTAACTTGGACACCGAAATCACAAATAAAAATTATCCACTCCAACGTCGGTGGTATCACATAAAATGACCAGCGTCATGTCAACGTCAACCAATTTTCCATACCAAAAGCCGCCACCAATAATGGAGGACAGAAGGGAGCCATTATAATGAAAGGTCACCTAATGAAAATTCGCACTTCTTTGCTGATAGTATAAGAATAATACCAATAACACCACACGCCTTGGTTCTTCTTGATGAGGTACACGCAAGCACCCCCTTTGACTCTTCGTTTTATACTATATTCTACTTCATTCCATTTTCAACCATCTCGTTCTCGTGCTCGCGTCATATAATCTTCTGGGTTTATGTGATCAAAATAGTGTTTATTTTCTAATAAAGCACCCTCCTTTAGAACAACTACTTCTTTTCTTGTGTGAATTGATGCTTCAAAATATGTTTGTGAACTCATCGCTTGCTTTTAACTAAGCAGGACTTTCTTGATGGAGAACTATAACTGTCCACAGAATTGTTCAGGTTGCCCGTGCTTCCCCTCTTCATTTGTCCCGAATTCGGTCTCGTCCGACGACAAGAACATTTCATGGTGGGATGCTCCGGGATGGGTCATCGCCGGCATAGTTGTCGTCGCGGTTGAAATCTGTGGTTTCCTCTTCTACGTTCGTCGTGGTCCTGAGGACGCAGAAATCACTCTCCCAGTTGACGCGGAAATCTCCCTTTAATAGGACACTGCGAGCATTTCGTTTCCGTTGTCGTTAGCGTTCTTCTCCTGGGACAATAAGATCAAGCTTCAGGGCATGTGTCTGTGTGAAACTCGAATAATTTATAGTGACAGGTCGTCTATTCTATTATTTAACATTGGAGATTTGATGCAACAAATAATTGTGTTGGAGGAAAAAAAAAATTGTGACGAAGGGTTTGTTAAATTTCGGTAGTTCTAAGGTCTATCAAGAACTGGATCTTCGGATTTATCGAGACATTTTCAGATTTGAACCATTAAAAGAAAACTAATGAATCACAAAGAAACATTTAGCATAGACTATTACAAGGTCATACCAATGGCAATTTTAAGATTTTGATTTAATTAATTAAACATGCAATTTAATTCATTTAGGAGTTGCCACCATAAAAGGGGTATGTAAAAATGTTGGGATCGATTTTTAACATCCATCTATTTCCCTCACTTCGAACATAAGGCTTTATGCTCAATTTCTTATGCACAAAATCTTCATGAAGGTGAGCGCAGAGCATGGCATCAAGATATATCCTATCTTATTATTCTAAGATTTATAATATGTAATGGAAATTTGAAGAGAAAAAGGGAAAACTGTTTAAGCACACAAACGCATGATTGCTTAAGGCTAGTCTGCCTTTTTATGCATAAGGAAAGAAAAGATAAGCAAGATTGCATCATTGGTAACGCAAGCATATTAATGCCACTTTAGTCTTCAATAAGGAACAGAGCTTGAAGAAGCAAAGCGAGCCTATTACGTTTTCCAGGCCCTTTGACTTGATATTCTATTAGTCAAGTGCTAGCGCCCCCATAGAGTCAAGCTCTTCTGCTATCAATGAAATTGAAAGACAGACAAAAACTAGTGCGTTTTGTAAACATGCGATTCACGCCTATGACTTACAATTAATACAACACAAGGACTCTTAACACTTATTACAACATCGTGACTCATCTTAAGACATTTATTACAACATGGCTCATCTTCGTGATTTATCACAACGTGACTTCTTTTTATTTTAATTCAAAAGAAAATTATATTCATTACTCAAAAGGATACATAAGTACATAGTGTTCATGACATAACAAATCGAAACAGAGCAAGAATAGTCAAACGGAGCATCAGCAAAGTTAACCACACACTTGTTCCAAGAGAACATATCTATCAAGCAAAAGAGAAGATTGTGTATCAAATGGCAACCTTTGGCCTCGGTTCAATAGACTCACTTGTGAGAGGAGTATATATAGTGCACATGTGAGGCGAGCCATAAAGAAAGCCTCACATTGGGTATTTGGAGTGAAAAGGAACGGAGCAATTGTAATACCCTAATTTTCAAAAGGAGGTCATGGTCAATCAAAAAGAGTAGATCATGTGCACCAATCAAAATTGGATGGCATGATGACATGCTAAATAATCAGAAGTTATCAACCACCACTCCTCATAATGTCATAAAATTTCCATAAATGTATCACATTAATTAGCTAATTCAAGATTTCACTAACAATTGTGTTAAGAGAAATGGACATATATCTTTTTTAGTCATAAGAGTTAAAGGAAATTTTATAATTCAGTTGCACTTTCGCAATAAGTTTTAAAGCTTCTAGTGCAATTTTTCTTTCAATTGTTAGATTTTGTAACTACAAACATATTACATCTAATTCAACTTTTAATCATCAAATTCAAATTATTGCACTATTCCATTTACATTGCCAAAAGGCATAATCTAAATTTAGATAGATATTTTCCTTTAAAATATGATCTCTCTCTTCGCATAGATATATAGATATAGATTTTAACACTTTTTGTTCCTACTGATGTGGGCTTGTAAACTAAGCTGCAAAGACTCAACGGATTGGCTCTATTCCACAAAATTGGCTTTCTATTCCTCTACAAGCCCTTCGGTCTCTCCTTTGTTTAGTTCCCCTTGCCTGGGACTCTTTAGACCATGTTCACAATTTCAATAAAATTTTCTTTGACCCAAAAAGGACGAACTTCACCTTTTCTGTTGCCCCCATAGGATGATACACATGAATCAATTCTTTCTTCTTATTCTTCTTTTTTTCTTGGGTCTGTCCAACTTGTTCAGACCAATAATTTCGAGTGACCATCGGACGAAGAAGACAAGACAGAACAATGGCAACACTTATGGGTGGAGTGGGTCCTAGAAACTGAGATGTTATTTTCAATCCCTTCCCAACTGAAAAGCACACACTTTAAATGATAAGTAACTCTTCACATGTGCCCGCCGTAGGAGTGCATGCACTAGCACATGGACATGCTAGGTGGGTCACTTTCACATGAGTAATATCCACTTCTATGTGTATAAAGGAGTGCATGCACTAGCACATGGATGTGCTAGTGTGGGTCACTTTCACACAAGTAATATCCACTTTTATGTGTATAAAGGAGTGCATGCACTAGCACATGGATGTGCCAAGTGGTTCACTTTCACACGAGTAATATCCACTTCTATGTGTATAAAGGAGTGCATGTGCTAGCACATGGACGTGTTAGGTGGGTCACTTTCACATGAGTAATATCCACTTCTATGTGTATAAAGGAGTGCATGTGCTAGCACATGGACGTGTTAGGTGGGTCACTTTCATATGAGTAATATCCACTTCCATGTGTATAAAGGTAGATTACTGATGATCAAATTTTCAGTCTAGAGTAGCACTGAATAAATTTATGTATATGTACCCATCCAATGGATGAAGAGTGTAAGATCTATATTTACTTGTCACACCTATCCCTTCGTACGGGGGAAAATAAGTTTAGGGTATTGTCTAAAAAACAAACCTATGATCTAGTGCGGGCTCTCCTAAACTCATACCTCTCACAACTTTAAAGTATTCGTAAAAATTTTCTAATAAAGAGTCCCAACTAGCCTATTGAGGTTGACTAAGAACCAAGTGACACATTAAAGTGTAACTCACCTCCTACACAACTAAAGAGTTTATGGTTGGGGACTTGATTATACTTATTAAACAATTAATATCATTTTGGTACCTAATCTTATTCATTCAAAAAGATTTTCTATCAGGTAGTCTACGTTAATGTTAGACATGTTGACTAATATGTAAGGTGACCATGCGAACATGCAATCATTAACATGACAATTAGCAACTAAAGTGACATCAAATAAATTGCATTGGGAGAGCAAGATCTAGCATTATCAAATAAGGAGCCTGCCATTTCTAACTAAGCTAAAGGGAAACCATAATCAACATATGGCAAATGCATAATCAACGGCATTTATTTTAAGGATAATTGGAACCTTATGGTAGAGCTAAAAGGGCTTGTTTAATTTTTTAACACAATTTTCTTATCAATGATTTTCTCATAACTTTAAGAGAGGGCGACCTTGAACGATTATTTCTAAGCATTTTCTGACTTTAGGAAAAATAAAAAAATTCGGAATTTTTAATTAATTTTTAAATATATATTTATTCAATTAATTAGTAGTCCGAAAATAGGGACCTGGCCAGAACATGGATGAACTTGGACTTACGGTTTAGAGTAGAGGGCACAATTGATCTTATCCTCAAGCCCACCCCATTTCTGCCCCTTCTAAGCCCAATTCGGAAAAAACTCTCAATTAAGCTCACTCTTCCACTAAAGATACACCAAGCCCATTCCTTTGTAACTGAGTGCACTAAACCCATCTTAATAAAAAGAACTCAGCCCAAGCACTTCCAAAAATGAAGGCAGCTCGCTAAATTCCATCTTCGATTATCTTGATCTCACGCTTGAATCATATAATCTTCCCAATCTATTGTGATTAAAAATAATAATGTTTCTTTTCTAATAAGGTACCATCTTTTTTTTTTTAAATTACCACCTTTTTTTTTTTCCTTTTGCGGTATGAACGATGCTTCGAAAGATGTTTGCAGGCTCACCGCTGGCGTTGAACTACAGGAGGATTTTCCTGATGGGGAGCAATTACTGTCCACAAGGTTGTTCGGGTTTCCCATACTTCCCTCCTCCGTCAGCACGACATCGCTGCATGCCGGGACACTTCGAGGTGGATCACCGTCAGCGTAGTCATCATTGTCGTCGTCGTAGCCGTCGGTGTTATTACTAAAAATCGTCGTGGTCCCGGGGACAGAACCGCCACTTCACCGAAATTGATATGGAAGCTTAATATTCCAAAAATAACGTCAGTGCCGCAGTTGCCGCAACCGGGGCCGACGCAGTTGTCATCGCCGGCAGAGGCTGATGCCGCAATGACGACCTCATCACAGCAATTGCCGCCGGGGGAGGCTGATGTGGCAACGACGACCCCATCGCAGCTGTTGCCGCCAGCGGAGGTTGATGTGGCGACAACACTGTCATCGCCGAAGTGGCCGCTGACGCTGCAACGGCTGCCGCCGTCATCACTGCAGCCATCATCGTCATCGTCGTCGTCGCGGTCGTTGTCACCGCCACAGCAGCTGCTGTCGTGTTGTTCGTACAGTGATCAAATGATAGAATTACCATGGGTGGTAATTGAATGATGCATAGTGACAGATCGTCTGTTCTGTCGCATAATACTTCAGATTCAATGCAATAGATAATTCTTATTATTAGAGGAAATAATGTTTGTGTTGGAGGGTTTATTGAATTCGGCAGTTTTATGGTCCATCGAGAAATCCCGTATCATAATAAATTATGCCTTTCTGAATTTTCTCGTAACTCCTATGAAAAAGCTGCAATACACAAAATCTTAAAGGTTTTACAATCAACGGACGAGATTTATTTTTTCTTTATCCAACGGTCATAAGTAGTTACGTATCCGTTCTCAAGGGGTAATCGTAACACCCTTAATAAAAAGGTAAGAAAAGAACTTTAAAAAAAAACAAAAAAACAAAAGCCCAAAACAACTTTACATCTTCACCTTGCGCAGGAAAACGACGGCAATTGTCGTGGTGACCTCCCGACTTCCGAGGGCAAATTAGATTGGCAAGGAAATTGACGGATTGCCAAGATTGGTCACCGGCCCTTGTCTGGCTGGCGACCATCTAAGGGGGAAAAGAGAGGAAGGGAAAAGGAAGAAAAGAAAGGAGAAATTGCTTGTATCTTAAGTTGTTTCCAAATTTTTTTTTTTCTTTAAATCTATCTTCGAGAATAAAAAAAAAAATATTAAACATGTCTCTATTCTATATATAAACACTTATTCTCGGGAGTATTACCAAATGCATTGCAAATGGTTCCTCTTGCGAGGAGGCATCTACACTTAGCACGACCCTTCCAAGCCATATCAATCATAATTTGATTTTTCAATTCAATTATACGATTATATTGGAGATGTCACGAACTTATTATGGGTCAATTGGCAATTCAAGGAGGATGCGGAAGTACATTTCACTCCTGTGAACTAAAGATTCATAAGTTGATTTAAATGCGCCGAGATCTTTCAGTATGAGAACAATTTACATGCGAACTTCACCAATTTGTATTCCTTAAATCCTCTAAACATATAAAAAGTGACTATGCGTAGTCAGTCAAGTTATAAAAATAAACAAGTGAGCAATTGTAGTAAAAAGCTAATCAAATAAATAAATGACCGGAAAAATAAAGGACACGAGTCGTTTCGGGCAAAATCAAACAAAACCTTGTTATTAAGGCCTGGGACAAAACCCCGTGAGCTATAAATGTAAATTTGGTATAAACTCTTCAAGAGATGCCTGATGCTCAAAAAGGAAAGTAAATGTATGATATGTCATGACCATCTACTAAATAAACTACATTCGTAAAATGAATTGTTGCATGTGAAAATTAAGTCTAAAAAATGCAATATAAAGTGCATGCGATATTAAGAAAACAAATCTATTTGTAATGTGCATGGTACTTTAAATGCACCCCTGAAAATACTTTTTAATTTTTTTAAATAGTTTAAGATACACAAAAAAAAAAAGCTAAGAAAATTACCTAAGTGTCGCAATAAATATGAACTATGTCTTATATGCTTGAATCAACCTATATTACATATTTACGTAGTAACTTGGACACCGAAATCACAAATAAAAATTGTCTATGTCAACACCGATGGTATCACATAAAAGGACTAGCGTTCATGTCAATGTCGATTGGCTAATTTTGGTTAGATTGACTGAATCAGCAGAAATGCGAAAATGTATAGAACTTAATTGTTCAAAATATATATATATATATATATATATATATATAATTGAATTTGTACAATTATAATAAGTTTATGATCCTTTTGATAATTTTCCTGACCAAGAGCCGCCACCAATAATGGAGGATAGAAGAGAGCTGAGAGGCCATCTAATCAAAATTTGCACTCCTTTGCTGGTTGTGTAAGAATTATACCAATAACACCACTCGCCTCGGTTCTTCTTGATAAGTTACAAGCTCCTTCGACTCTTCAGTTTGTGCCATATCCTACTTCATTCCGATTTCATTCTTCTCCTTCTCGCACTCGGGTCATATAATCTTCTCCGTTTATGTGATCAAAAAAGTGTTTCTTTTCTTAAAAAGTACCCTCCCTTTGAAGAACTACTTCTTTTCTTGTGTGAATTGATGCTTCAAAATATGTCTGTAAACTAGTCGCTTGCATTGAAATACGCAGGGTTTTCTTGATGGAGAATAATAACTGTCCACAAAATTGTCCGTGCTGTCCGTGTTGCCCGTACTTCTCCCCTTCGTCCGATGGCAAAATTTCGTCGTGGGATACCGGGATGGGTCATCGTCGGCATCGTAGTTGTCGCCGCCTTAATATGTGGTTGCCTTTTCTACTTTAATCGTGGTCCTAAAGACACAGAGGGCAGTCTCGCGGATGAGCCACAAATCTCCGTCGGTACAGGCGGTGTGAACATTTCGATTCCGTTGTCGTTAAAACTCTTCTCCAAAGGATAGTAATCTGCAAGCTTCCGGGCATGTTTCTGTGTGAAACTTGGATGATGTATAGTGACAGATCGTCTATTCTAGTATCCAACATTGGAGAGTTGATGTAATAAATAATTGTGTTGGAAGAAAAAAAAATTATGATGAAGGGTTTATTAAATTTCTGTAGTTCTATGGTCTTTCAAGAAATGGATCTTCGGATTTATTGCAACATTTTCAGAGGTGAACCATTAAAAGAAAACTAATGAATCACTATGGGATTGAGGATGAGACCAACTGTTCCTAGGACCAAGAACCGGACCATCCAGTCCAATCCAATGGAACCAGCCACTTAGCAAAAAAATTAAAAAAAAATAAAAAATATACTAGAGTTATTACAATTTTATGGTATATTGCTATTTCTAAGAAATTAAATATATTTATAAATAATAAAAAGAGTCGATCCAATCCCATCCAGTTCCCCCTCAGAATTAGGAAGCAGACTGAAAATCGTCAATTCCATTTTTATGGAACTGGAAACTAGACCAACGCCTTTGAGAATTGGATCAACGTCCCTAGGAATCGAATTGAACCGAACCAGCCAATCCGATCCGATTCGGGGCGGTCCGATATGCTCACCCTTAATTAATAACTTTTGCATTTTTAAAGTGAGGATGTACATGAAAGAGGCATGCCTCACGGCAAATCAACATAATGGTAATGTCATTAACGTTAGATCATGATTATCTGCTACGTGAATTGAAAGTTCCCAACTCTTTGTCATGTTATAATGGCTGCTATCTATAGTGTGCTTTGGTCCACTCGTCAATAATTTTTGCTTTTTCAAAGTGAGGATGTACATGAAAAAGGCATGGCTCACCGACCAGTGATGTTGACTTGCCATGAGGCATACCTTTTTTGCGGTAGGACTTTCATCCATCTCTTCTCACTCTAGATGTGAGAGGCTACTTTATTTGTCTATCCTGTGAAAACCAAGATTGTTCCACTCTTCAATAATATTTGCTTTTTTAAAGTGAGGATGTACGTGAGAAAGGGATGCCTCACCGACTGATTATGTTGACTTGCCGTGAGGCATGCCTTTCTTGTGGTAGGACTTTCATCATCTCTTCTCACTCCAAATGTGGAAGGCTACTTTACCTGTCTAAATTGCAATAGCCAGGGTTGGATAACCCTCACATGATGTCTACCTTCACCATTGAGTGGCCCTTAATTCCTGGTCAATTTTTTTCTTCCCAACTAAGAGGGAATACGGGAGCAATATTGTGAGGTCTCGCACCCCTTGTTTCTTTCCCTTGAGTCTTTTAAGGACTTGCTTAAATCATGATCATGATTATTTGGCACATGAATTGAAAGTTCCCAGCTCTTTATCATGTTAATTAACCATTCCTTCTTAAGTACATCCTCACTTTAAAAAAGGCAAAAATTATTGATGACATATGAACAAAAGGTGGGGCCCCGAATTAAAGAGTTCCACATTCCCATCATTCATTATGGAGTCTTTGATTAAATGTGACTTGACAATCAAGATGCCAACAATGAGCACTGGGACAGTGGCCACGGTCGATTGGAGCATCATTTGAAGTTCTGGCAAAATCCAAAAAGAAATCATGTATTTATGCGAAAGGTATAACCATGATATCAAATCGTGTATTTATGTGAAAGGTATAGTCATGATATGATGATAGGGCTAGTAAGGACACCTAGAGGGGGGTGAATAGGTGTTCTAGCAAATTTACACTAGACTTTTAACAAATTAACTCGTTTTTCAAGAATAACAGATTGAATATGTAAAAGACTATAAGTAGTTAGATAAATCTACGAATTAAAGCAAGGAGTATAGGGAAAGAGAATTGAAACACAAGGTTTATAGTGGTTCAGCTTAGACCAAGCCTACATCCACTCTCCCGCACTGATAGCCTACTGGTTGGATTTCACTATGAACCAAAAGAGATTTTTACAGTCTCATGTCCTTGATTTCACAGTGTAGAAACTCTACTACACTTCCTCAAAGTCTCACAAGTGTTTAATCTCTCTTTTGAGTACAACTTAAGCTCAGCGATAGAGAAAGCAAAGAACTAAGAGCTTCAGATTTTGGAATTTTTCTTTCACGCACACACTCGAACAACTTGAGCATATTCCTTATATACTCCTTCATGCATCTATATCCGTTGACACTTTCCAAAGAAGTTCTTCCAATCTACCCATTGGATAGAATCAATCAAAGATATCTCGAGTCGTTTAAGGAATGTGATGATAGTCCACAAATCATGCTCGCACATACAATCAGGATTTAGGTTTTCATAAGTAGAACCTTCCAAGTATACTTCGCCTTTCAAAAGTTCTTGATTATTCGAATTGATTCCAATAAGAATAATTGATCACAATGTGTTCTCTCCAACCATAAAATCTTCTTCAAACCGTACGAACCGAATCCTTAAAGATAAACTCATATCTGAATAAGTCTTCTCTTCGTTGGTCAAGAAACTGGCAGTGTGGGTTGACTTTGAGTCTTGAGTCTTGCAGTCTTTAGACTTTGACGATAGAGTTTGGAGTTCATCATACTTTAATAATTGAGTCTTGAAGTCTTCAAACTAGACTGATGGAAACGTTTTGTCAACTTCAAAATAAGAGAGTTTTCTCCAACAATATCCCCCTTTTTGATGGTGACAAAACTTTCTTGCATATTTGAATGCCTTTGACCTACAAAACAAAACATAAGCAGAACAAGATATTTCATAAAAGGTGAGTAGATTTGGACAAGAATAGTAACGATTCTGCAATCATAGAAAACACGTTAGTCCTGTAAAATAACTATCATTACTTAATCATTGTCACAACCTAAGTTACTATAAGCATCAAAAAAATCAAATCAAACAGTCAAAAAGTCAAATCCACAACCAAACAAAAGATAAGTCCAAAAGTCAAATAAGTCCAAACCAATAGTCAAATTTGCATATACTTTCTCCCCATTTTTGTCAACAGCAAAAAGTGGAGAACATAAAAAGAATTGGATAAAACCAAGGTTTTTTGGGAATGCGAACAAGCTGGAAATCCCCCATAGACTTGACGGTCTCCTCCAACTTCCTCAGATCCTCCTTCAGTTGTTCTAAATCCTCACCCTTTGCATTTGCTTAAACTTAAAGATTAAGGGCTTGTACTTGGTTGTGCAAAGAAACTGAAGTAGCTTTATGAGCATTCTGCATGGTCTGAAATTCACATCCCAACCCATAAATCCGAGCTTTAATCTCCAAAAGAAGCTCGAGCAGTCTTTTAAAGTCTCGCTGAATTGTCGGTTGAGTACTTGCTTCAACACGATCAGATTGTGGAGTATTAACCGATGATGGAACTTCAGTATGTACATTCAAACTTGGAGATGAAGCCTCATTACCATTTTCAGGAAATTGAGAGGCATACACATTTTCCGGATCGGCGAAGAACGACTAACATCATCACTAGTAAAAGCAAGTGAAGAAATACCTCTTTTATCGAGCCTCCCCCGTTTTAGTTCCTTCAGGTGGAGAAAAGTACTCTTCTTGTTCTTGCTCTTCTTCAATATCACGAAGATCTTGTCCTTCTTCCTCGCACAAGAATCACCATGATCCTCTTCTTCCTCGCTCGTTCTATTCCTTTCTCTACGTCTTTTGTTCTTCCTTCTTCTTCTTCTTCTTCCCTCATCGCTTCTTTCTCTACATCTCGCTGTTCTGTCTCTTCTCTGTCTCGGTTCTCTCGATCCTTTGTCTCTGTAACAAAACTCTGTAAGTTCTTCAAAGCAAAAGCAGAGATAGTGATGTTATCATCATCTTCTCCATCCTCCAAGATGAGTGCTCTCCTCTTCTTAGATGGTGCTGTCATGGGCTCTTTGCCTTTCCTTTCTCCAGCCGCAAAGTCTTGTCGTGCCTTGACAGGGGTCTTCACCTTAAAGCGCTCCAAAGCCTTGTTTAGCTCCTTCAAACGTATCTTGGAAACCATTTTCAGTCCCACTACCATTGGATCAATGGTTCGAACACACAGAATTTTGGGAGGCTGAATGTTAAGATGTTTGAACAAACGAGTGACAAGAGCAGAATAAAGGAGTTGTCCATTATCCTTTACCACTATCCTATACATGTACATAAGGATAGTGTGAGGCAGAGAGAACTAAAAACCAATGTTAATGGCGTACATCAGCTTTACTTGAGTTTGAGACATCAGTCTTTAATATGGATTT